>NC_058084.1:365161174-365461174 GCF_014858855.1 Bufo gargarizans | reverse complement strand
AAAACACAAGTTTGAAAACCCTGTTCGCCACTCCAGTGTGTGATATAGGTGACTGCTTGAAGGTTCTGGAGATGTGCACCCTCTCCTCCCACACTGCAGTAATCAATACAGTGTTGTCTTATGGGTAAGTTTATTCACTGACATCCACATACATCTGAGTCGTAGCCGATACTATCTGACACTATGTCAATAGCTGTCAGATTTGAGATAACTCTGAAGTCTATCACACTCTCACACGCATAGCACTCGCTATGCTGACTGACTAATCCTGAACTTCAGTTAGGGTGCCTGACTTATGCTGTATCGATTAATCAAGTGTGCTGTCTGTTGCTAATTGACAACTGTCTGACTAACTAACAACCCTGGGGTGGACAAACAGACATTTAAAACTGTATCTGCCCCCCGACATGTTTCGCCAGTGACCTGGCTTCTTTAGGGGTACGGGCAGAGTTGAGGACACTAGCCACATACGGGATATAAATAACCCCTAATTCTTGATTGAAAGAAGAATGAACCTCTCACAGAATCCAAGAAAGGTCAGATTGGAGAAAGAAACCTATCAGCTGCTAGATTTGGGCACGCCTCTCACCACAGCTGGACAAATCCCGGAGCGGCGGAGTGCCCCCATCACGTGATGCGCAAACCAGCTCTGCTCGCTGACTTAGAAAAGAAACACCTAACCATTAGTTAGTGCGCATGATCTGCGTGAAGGGCAGAAGCGCATAGACATCTATGTAAGTATATTGTTGCATACCAACAGCTAGCTGCACATGACCATATCCAATTAAAAGATAGGTGATTGACAGGTTTCACTCCCACCTATATACTGATGCAAACTGCACTCTTATCTATAATAGTGGAAGGCCCTGCTTGTCAAATACTCATATGTTAGAAAAATTTGCAATAACACATATGCAAACCCCTATAAGTAACATTTCTTTCATTCCAAGAAAAAGACTGTGGCCTCAAAAAGCTCACCTATATGTTTGTTTGGTAATAGCTAAATACTACTCGATCAATTTCACCCATACTGGCCTACAGAAAAGATGAGAAAGTGAAGCCTTCATTAAGCCCGTTCAGAATAAGGCTATCTAATCGGTATATCCACTTAGTTTCTTTCTGCAGCAGGAGTCTATCCAGATCTCCCCTTCTCACACCAAGCGTTTTCTTACAAATCCCCCAAAAAGATAAACATTTTGGATCTCCTCCATGATATTGTCTCATGTGCCTAGATATTGTCGTGTGAGCCTTAGTATTGATGCTACTAATGTGTTGACATATACGTTGTCTAAACTCTTGTATGGTCTTTCCTACATAGATCTTTTTACAAGGACATTATGCTATGTACACAATGCCTGTAGTTTGACAATTAATGAATTGTCTAATTTGATACTCTTTCTTAGCCAAAGGATTCACAAATGTCTTCAATTTCTTAAGAAATGGACTGGTAAAGACTATGGACCAAAATGTCTTTGAGGTTGTGAGATACACCCTTTAGATACTGTGGTTCTATTCTGCTATTAATAAAACACCCCTTTTGGGCAAAAATCTTTAATTGCGGCCAAGTCTGCATCTGTACGTGTGAGATACACACTTTAGATACTGTGGTTCTATTCTGCTATTAACAAAACATCCATTTTGGGCAAAATCTACGATATGTGATACTGGGTCGTATGGTTATCACCGCTCTCAGGTCATTATCTGCTTGCAGTACATGCCAGTATTTATTTAGGATCTGATAGACATGAGGGTTCTGATTTTGAGCATCATATGTCCCAATACATCTGATAACCTGAGAGGAAGGTATCTTAGGTCTCTCACATAGTAGATCTGAACGTTTGGTATTTTTGGCACGTGCAAAAGCCCTATTTAAAACTTTTTTGGGGTAACCTCTAGTCCTGAACCTGTGATATAAATTGTTGCTTTCCTGGATAAAACAGGAATCTACATTGTCCCCGAGCCCTAATGTACTGACCGGTTGGTATCCCTTTCTTTAGGGATTGTGGATGATGACTATGCCAGTGTAGTAAATTGTTCGTCGTCGTAGGCTTACAATATATTTCTGTGAGGATGTGGCCACCAGAATCCAAAGAAAGCTTGAGGTCCAGAAAAGTAAGAGTGTAATTATCTATTTCAATAGTAAACTTCATTCCAATATTATTTTGGTTAAGTGCATTGTCAAACTCATAAAATAAATCCATTGTGCCTTCCCAAAGTATGAGAACATCATCGATGTATCTACCCCAAAACAAAATGTGTTTGGTACAGTATATGATTGAAAATAATCAGTGAAAACCATCAAATTTTCCCACCACCCCAAAAACAAATTTTCATAGTTTGGTGCACATTTACTACCCATTGCAGTGCCAATTAACTTTAAATAAAAGTGACCATGAAACAAAAAAAAATTGTGAGTGAGAAGAAATCATAGCAAAGTCAAAATAAACCTGTTATATGCATGAAATGTGTGCTTTTGGTGAAGAGGAATTAAGATACTGCCTGGATGCCCAACTCATGTCTAATGCTTGTATATAGGGCTTCAACATCCAGGCTAGCCACTTGGTCTCAGCTGTAACCTGGAGCTCTTGGAGTCTGGTGCCCACATCCTTAGTTTTTTGATATATGAAGGCAGACTCAGAACAAACGGACAGATAAACTCATCCACATATTGGCCTTTGTTCTCTATCAGGCTACCATTGCCGGAGACAATCGGATGGCATACAGGGTGGCAATCATAGGGTGTATCTTATAAAGGAACTTATATTCGTCCTTTGAGATGAGATTATCGGTTCTCGCCTGGGTAAGTATAACTTTGAGTTCATTAAAAAAAAATTGTGTAGGATTACTCTCCAATTTTTGATATGTATTACTCCTGCTCAATCATTCCTCCACCATCTCCTGGTAGAGGTAGTTGTTCATAAGGACAATGTTCCCACCCTTATCTGAAGGTTTGACAACCAGTTCTTCATTACTAGATAATTCTTCTAAGGCCTGTATTTCATCTGGATCTAAATTAGATATAGCAGATGATGTACTTTTATACACTAATCTTAATTCCTTAGTAACTAGCTGAACAAAGGTATCAATGTTGCCATATTGTGAAAACGGTGGAGTAAATTTAGATTTAGGCTTTTGAGAAGACAAAGGGGGTTCAATATCATTATGAGCCGTGGCATCTAATGTATCAAGAAACTCCAGAATAGCCAGGGCTTCTTTCTCTTCTTTTTGCAAATGTTGGTAGTCCTTTTCCTGTTGTTTATGAGTCTTATGCAAGGCTAGCCTACGGGCAAATAGATTGATATCTTTGACTCATGTGAAGCTCTCAAAGGCTGGAGTGGGGGTAAACGACAGGCCTTTGCTCAATAGTTTGATATTTCTATCTTCCAGCAGAACACTGGAAAGATTTATAACCTGAAGAGTATCTCCTAGGTCTTGGCACTGTAGGACCATTTGTCCTGTCCCTTAATTAAACTCCGTGGCCTAAAAAAGGAGAATTCATTAATGTTGGTGTTGCTCACATAATAGGACTAGGTTTTTGTGCAGAAAGAGAGGAGGAGGATGACATGCCAAACACACAAGTGGCCTGTGTGGTATTCACTTGTGGAGGTATATACTGTATCATCCTAGTAAATTTTGGTGCGCCAGAGGGAGAATGAGTCCCATACCATACTCGAGCCCCAAATGTCATTGGTACTGGGTTGTGTAGCCAGCTCTTTTCTTTGTGTGTGAGGTCCACTACCTTTGTTTTTACGTTTAGTGCCTTTTGGAATACTAGGCTGATTTCTGGATGAATGCTCTTCTGATCCCGACCAATTGGACCCAGATATGTCAGTTTGTGAAACACTGGGATAATGTCCACTGCCTATTTTCTTCTGGGAGACTCCAGAATTAGTCCTAGAGATGTAAATCTGTCCCATATCAAAATCCTAATTTCCAGCATGAACAAATAAACCCCTAAAAAAATATACTTTAATGGCATACGTTAAAAGGATCCCTGAAGGGTCCACTAAATGCAAAACTAATTGATATACAGACAAAGAAAATTAATTAAGTGATCAATAAGCACATCTAGAAAAATTTTTTTGCCTGGGGTACGGGAGAGTTTATCCCTAAATCTACCCCTATCCTAAAACCTCAGCCCAGGGAGGGCTCCTAATGGTGGAGGCCCCCTGTCCACGTACCTATACTGCTAACCCTTACCGTTCCCTATAGGGGTGTCGCAGAGATGGTAGACAATTATCCCAGGTGTGAGGTATGGATAATAGGTTACCAACTATATGGGTCAACTATATCAAAATCCCTTCCATCTCTGATATATTTCCTATGTTTTCGCTCCTTGATTTCTGTTTGAAAAGACTCAATGTTCTTTTGGAGGCGTGATCCACACTGCATATACTCCGGCTGCAGTCTGAGACCTTGAATTTGTGCAATTTCTTGCTCTAACTGAGTAGTGATTTTTGTAAGGGTCCCTCTCTCATAATCCAGAAGGTATTGTAACATTCTAAGAGAATTTTCTGTCAATAGCTGTTGCCAGCCTTTAATGAATGCTGCGTCCTCCTAATGTGCATGGGGACAAGGTTTATTCTCATTCCCCTGTAAGGAAATGGACAGCTTAAAATGAAAACAACAAATCTTTATTAGTATATCAAGTTAAAAATTATCCCCTTATAAAAATAGAAAAGGCTATTAAAGGTAGGTACCATGTGGGGATAGACATAGAATGGTCACCTCCCACCTGTGCTGCGGACGTGCATTCAATTGTGCAAGTAGCGCACAGTGAGCCACATACAGTCCACAGGACAGTAGCGATTAGTAGTTGTATGGGGGATGGCAGGCTTCTTGGCTGGTGATAAAGATGTGGAAAAATGGAGCAATGAGGCCAGAGAGGTATTTTCAGATAAGGAACTAACAGTACAGACCTCCAAGCTCAATATAACCAGTGCGTTTAGGAATTTGATAAAAGTCTATACGGAACATGTGAGGACATGGTGGGAGGTACAATACCTTGAGACATACATTAAGGACAAAATGGGAAGTGGGAAAAATAATCAATCAAGTCCTCCCTACGTCTCATGCAATTGCTTCTTGAGGAGGAAAGGGAAAGGAAAAATTTAACAATAATCCAGATTTTAGCAAGAAACAGAACACCTTACAATTGGCATTGGAAAAATTCACACTCTTTATTAAAGATAAGAAACATTCCCAATATATCAGGGACACAAGGGACTTTAAGGAGGGTAGAATTTTTTACTTTGGAGGAGGTAAAAGCGAAATTCCAGGGACAGATACGGAACACTCCTCCTCTGAATGTGAGAGTGAAACAGACTCCAATAGGAACAGACCTAGTTCCAGCACACAGAGGACGGTGTAGAACCAACAGAGGCAGCGGTAAAACTCAAGGCAAAAGGAGTGTTTTTTTAGGGGGCACTCCACCAGTCTCAGAGTATCTCCTGAGAGGCAGGACAAATTAGTAAAAATGTGTCTCGCAGGCCGCACAGAGCCTGATAGTCTCCAAGTCATCAACCTTTCAACACGTAATCTTACCAAGGGGGAAATTACCCTCTTACAATGGGGTCTATCATTTGCGCCTACGCATAAATTCAAAGCGTTTGAATGGGTGAAGTATGTCAGCCTGTTCGTACGCAAATTAAAATGGAAGAAGTTCTTCCGAAATCATGATGCACGACAATGTGCAGAATTGGGCATTACTCCTGATGATCTGCCAGATGTAGAATTACTGGCCGACCAATGGGAGGAAAGACAGAGATATATGGGTGAGGCTTCCTTTACGACCTTAAGGATACCGTCTACCAAGTCCCCACCAGTTAACGATCATTCCCCGTTAGATACGTTCCATGAGGTGATGACACAGGAGTTATGCCATCTTGAGGGAAATATTCCGTATCACCCTAACATTAAGGAATATGAACTTGAGGGATTAATAGCTTTAGAGAAGGATGAAAATATTATCATTAAACTCTCCGACAAAGGGGGAAATATCATTATCCTCGACAAAAAACAATACCTCACCATGTGTGATAACATTCTTTCCGACACGCAATGTTATCAAATTTTATGTACCAATCCGTCTGATCAATACCGTGCTCGATTGACCACAATTGTGAGAACTGCCTTTCCCGATCACCCGATTAATAAAAGTGATTTGGACTTTTTGTTGCCTCCACACCCGGTTATGGCATACTTTTATAGCATACCAAAAGTACATAAGGACACTAACTCCTTCAAGAGAAGGCCCATAGTTTCAGGGGTTGGCAGCCTTACACAGAACATAGGCACATATGTGGACACCATCTTGCGTCCATTTGTTGTCTCGCTGCCGTCCTATGTACGCGACACTATGGATGTCCTGAACCTAGGGATGAGCGAACTCGAACTGTATAGTTCGGGTTCGTACCGAATTTTGGGGTGTCCGTGACACGGACCCGAACCCGGACATTTTCGTAAAAGTCCGGGTTCGGGTTCGGTGTTCGTCGCTTTCTTGGCGCTTTTGTGACGCTTTCTTGGCGCTTTTTGAAAGGCTGCAAAGCAGCCAATCAACAAGCGTCATACTACTTGCCCCAAGAGGCCATCACAGCCATGCCTACTATTGGCATGGCTGTGATTGGCCAGAGCACCATGTGACCCAGCCTCTATTTAAGCTGGAGTCACATAGCGCCGCCCGTCACTCTGCTCTGATTAGCGTAGGGAGAGGTTGCGGCTGCGACAGTAGGGCGAGATTAGGCAGATTAACTCCTCCAAAGGACTTGATTAACTGATCGATCTGCAGCTGTGGATCATTGAGCTGCTGATCCTCAATTGCTCACTGTTTTTAGGCTGCACAGACCGTTTGTCAGTCTCATTTTTCTGGGGTGATCGGCGGCCATTTTGTGTCTTGTGGTGCGCCAGCACAAGCTGCGACCAAGTGCATTTAACCCTCAATGGTGTGGTTGTTTTTTGGCTAAAGCCTACATCAGGGTGAAGCTGTCACACCAAGTGCATTTATCCAGCAATAGTCTGTTCATTTTTTGGCCATATACAAAATCAGGGGCAAGCTGCGCCTGTCACCAAGTGCATTTAACCCTCAATGGTGTGGTTGTTTTTTGGCTAAAGCCTACATCAGGGTGAAGCTGTGACACCAAGTGCATTTAACCAGCAATAGTCTGTTCATTTTTTGGCCATATACAAAATCAGGGGCAAGCTGCGCCTGTCACCAAGTGCATTTAACCCTCAATGGTGTGGTTGTTTTTTGGCTAAAGCCTACATCAGGGTGAAGCTGTCACACCAAGTGCATTTAACCAGCAATAGTCTGTTCATTTTTTGGCCATATACAAAATCAGGGGCAAGCTGCGCCTGTCACCAAGTGCATTTAACCCTCAATGGTGTGGTTGTTTTTTGGCTAAAGCCTACATCAGGGTGAAGCTGTCACACCAAGTGCATTTAACCAGCAATAGTCTGTTTATTTTTTGGCCATATCCCAGTCTAATTCTGTCACTAAATCCATACCGGTCACCCAGCGCCTAAATACTAGGCCTCAAATTTATATCCAGCTAAATCTGTCCCTAGTGCTGTAGCTGGGCGAGTTATTTAGTGTCCGTTCAAGCACATTTCTTGTTCTGGGTTGAAATACAATTCCCAATTTAGCAATTTCATAATTTAGTGGTTCCTGCTATATCAGAGCTATTTGAAATCTATCCCAAAAAGGGTATATAATATTGAAGGTGCACATTGGGTCATTCAGAATAACTTCACACACACCCGCTACTGTGTATTTCCAAGTCTAATTCTGTCACTAAACCCATACCTGTCACCCAGCGCCTAAATACTAGGCCTCAAATTTAAATCCCTCTAAATCTCTCGTTACCCACCGCTGTACTGTTGTTGCTGGGCAAGATATTTAGTGTCCGTCAAAGCACATTTTTTGTTCTGGGTTGAAGTACAATTCCCAATTTAGCAATTTCATAATTTAGTGGTTTCTGCTATATCAGAGCTATTTGAAATCTATCCCTAAAAGGGTATATAATATTGAAGGTGCACATAGGGTCATTCAGAATAACTTCACACACACGCTTCTGTGCATTTCCAAGTCTAATTCTGTCACTAAATCCATACCGGTGACCCAGCGCCTAAATACTAGGCCTCAAATTTAAATCCCTCTAAATCTCTCGTTACCCACCGCTGTACTGTTGTTGCTGGGCAAGATATTTAGTGTCCGTCAAAGCACATTTTTTGTTCTGGGTTGAAGTACAATTCCCAATTTAGCAATTTCATAATTTAGTGGTTTCTGCTATATCAGAGCTATTTGAAATCTATCCCTAAAAGGGTATATAATATTGAAGGTGCACATAGGGTCATTCAGAATAACTTCACACACACGCTTCTGTGCATTTCCAAGTCTAATTCTGTCACTAAATCCATACCGGTGACCCAGCGCCTAAATACTAGGCCTCAAATTTAAATCCCTCTAAATCTCTCGTTACCCACCGCTGTACTGTTGTTGCTGGGCAAGATATTTAGTGTCCGTCAAAGCACATTTTTTGTTCTGGGTTGAAGTACAATTCCCAATTTAGCAATTTCATAATTTAGTGGTTCCTGCTATATCAGAGCTATTTGAAATCTATCCCTAAAAGGGTATATAATATTGAAGGTGCACATAGGGTCATTCAGAATAACTTCACACACACGCTTCTGTGCATTTCCAAGTCTAATTCTGTCACTAAATCCATACCGGTGACCCAGCGCCTAAATACTAGGCCTCAAATTTAAATCCCTCTAAATCTCTCGTTACCCACCGCTGTACTGTTGTTGCTGGGCAAGATATTTAGTGTCCGTCAAAGCACATTTTTTGTTCTGGGTTGAAGTACAATTCCCAATTTAGCAATTTCATAATTTAGTGGTTCCTGCTATATCAGAGCTATTTGAAATCTATCCCTAAAAGGGTATATAATATTGAAGGTGCACATAGGGTCATTCAGAATAACTTCACACACACGCTTCTGTGCATTTCCAAGTCTAATTCTGTCACTAAATCCATACCGGTGACCCAGCGCCTAAATACTAGGCCTCAAATTTAAATCCCTCTAAATCTCTCGTTACCCACCGCTGTACTGTTGTTGCTGGGCAAGATATTTAGTGTCCGTCAAAGCACATTTTTTGTTCTGGGTTGAAGTACAATTCCCAATTTAGCAATTTCATAATTTAGTGGTTTCTGCTATATCAGAGCTATTTGAAATCTATCCCTAAAAGGGTATATAATATTGAAGGTGCACATAGGGTCATTCAGAATAACTTCACACACACGCTTCTGTGCATTTCCAAGTCTAATTCTGTCACTAAATCCATACCGGTGACCCAGCGCCTAAATACTAGGCCTCAAATTTAAATCCCTCTAAATCTCTCGTTACCCACCGCTGTACTGTTGTTGCTGGGCAAGATATTTAGTGTCCGTCAAAGCACATTTTTTGTTCTGGGTTGAAGTACAATTCCCAATTTAGCAATTTCATAATTTAGTGGTTTCTGCTATATCAGAGCTATTTGAAATCTATCCCTAAAAGGGTATATAATATTGAAGGTGCACATAGGGTCATTCAGAATAACTTCACACACACGCTTCTGTGCATTTCCAAGTCTAATTCTGTCACTAAATCCATACCGGTGACCCAGCGCCTAAATACTAGGCCTCAAATTTAAATCCCTCTAAATCTCTCGTTACCCACCGCTGTACTGTTGTTGCTGGGCAAGATATTTAGTGTCCGTCAAAGCACATTTTTTGTTCTGGGTTGAAGTACAATTCCCAATTTAGCAATTTCATAATTTAGTGGTTCCTGCTATATCAGAGCTATTTGAAATCTATCCCAAAAAGGGTATATAATATTGAAGGTGCACATTGGGTCATTCAGAATAACTTCACACACACCCGCTACTGTGTATTTCCAAGTCTAATTCTGTCACTAAACCCATACCTGTCACCCAGCGCCTAAATACTAGGCCTCAAATTTAAATCCCTCTAAATCTCTCGTTACCGCTGTCCTGTTGTAGCTGGGAAAGTTATTTAGTGCCCGTCAAAGCACATTTTTTGTTCTGGGTTGAAGTACAATTCCCAATTTAGCAATTTCATAATTTAGTGGTTCCTGCTATATCAGAGCTATTTGAAATCTATCCCAAAAAGGGTATATAATATTCAAGGTGCACATTGGGTCATTCAGAATAACTTCACACACACGCTTCTGTGCATTTCCAAGTCTAATTCTGTCACTAAATCCATACCGGTCACCCAGCGCCTAAATACTAGGCCTCAAATTTATATCCCGCTGAATTTGAATACAATACATTGGGCCAAATAATATATTTGTTGTTGTGGTGAACCATAACAATGAGAAAAACATCTAGTAAGGGACGCGGACGTGGACATGGTCGTGGTGGTGTTAGTGGACCCTCTGGTGCTGGGAGAGGACGTGGCCGTTCTGCCACATCCACACGTCCTAGTGTACCAACTACCTCAGGTCCCAGTAGCCGCCAGAATTTACAGCGATATATGGTGGGGCCCAATGCCGTTCTAAGGATGGTAAGGCCTGAGCAGGTACAGGCATTAGTCAATTGGGTGGCCGACAGTGGATCCAGCACGTTCACATTATCTCCCACCCAGTCTTCTGCAGAAAGCGCACAGATGGCGCCTGAAAACCAACCCCATCAGTCTGTCACATCACCCCCATGCATACCAGGGAAACTGTCTCAGCCTCAAGTTATGCAGCAGTCTCTTATGCTGTTTGAAGACTCCGCTGGCAGGGTTTCCCAAGGGCATCCACCTAGCCCTTCCCCAGCGGTGAAAGACATAGAATGCACTGACGCACAACCACTTATGTTTCCTGATGATGAGGACATGGGAATACCACCTCAGCATGTCTCTGATGATGACGAAACACAGGTGCCAACTGCTGCGTCTTTCTGCAGTGTGCAGACTGAACAGGAGGTCAGGGATCAAGACTGGGTGGAAGACGATGCAGGGGACGATGAGGTCCTAGACCCCACATGGAATGAAGGTCGTGCCACTGACTTTCACAGTTCGGAGGAAGAGGCAGTGGTGAGACCGAGCCAACAGCGTAGCAAAAGAGGGAGCAGTGGGCAAAAGCAGAACACCCGCCGCCAAGAGACTCCGCCTGCTACTGACCGCCGCCATCTGGGACCGAGCACCCCAAAGGCAGCTTCAAGGAGTTCCCTGGCATGGCACTTCTTCAAACAATGTGCTGACGACAAGACCCGAGTGGTTTGCACGCTGTGCCATCAGAGCCTGAAGCGAGGCATTAACGTTCTGAACCTGAGCACAACCTGCATGACCAGGCACCTGCATGCAAAGCATGAACTGCAGTGGAGTAAACACCTTAAAACCAAGGAAGTCACTCAGGCTCCCCCTGCTACCTCTTCTGCTGCTGCCGCCTCGGCCTATTCTGCTGCTGCCGCCTCGGCCTCTTCCTCCGCCTCTGGAGGAACGTTGGCACCTGCCGCCCAGCAAACAGGGGATGTACCACCAACACCACCACCACCACCTCCGTCACCAAGCGTCTCAACCATGTCACACGCCAGCGTTCAGCTCTCCATCTCACAAACATTTGATAGAAAGCGTAAATTCCCACCTAGCCACCCTCGATCCCTGGCCCTGAATGCCAGCATTTCTAAACTACTGGCCTATGAAATGCTGTCATTTAGGCTGGTGGACACAGACAGCTTCAAACAGCTCATGTCGCTTGCTGTCCCACAGTATGTTGTTCCCAGCCGGCACTACTTCTCCAAGAGAGCCGTGCCTTCCCTGCACAACCAAGTATCCGATAAAATCAAGTGTGCACTGCGCAACGCCATCTGTGGCAAGGTCCACCTAACCACAGATACGTGGACCAGTAAGCACGGCCAGGGACGCTATATCTCCCTAACTGCACACTGGGTAAATGTAGTGGCAGCTGGGCCCCAGGCGGAGAGCTGTTTGGCGCACGTCCTTCCGCCGCCAAGGATCGCAGGGCAACATTCTTTGCCTCCTGTTGCCACCTCCTCCTTCTCGGCTTCCTCCTCCTCTTCTTCCACCTGCTCATCCAGTCAGCCACACACCTTCACCACCAACTTCAGCACAGCCCGGGGTAAACGTCAGCAGGCCATTCTGAAACTCATATGTTTGGGGGACAGGCCCCACACCGCACAGGAGTTGTGGCGGGGTATAGAACAACAGACCGACGAGTGGTTGCTGCCGGTGAGCCTCAAGCCCGGCCTGGTGGTGTGTGATAATGGGCGAAATCTCGTTGCAGCTCTGGGACTAGCCAATTTGACGCACATCCCTTGCTTGGCGCATGTGCTGAATTTGGTGGTGCAGAAGTTCATTCACAACTACCCCGACATGTCAGAGCTGCTGCATAAAGTGCGGGCCGTCTGTTCGCGCTTCCGGCGTTCACATCCTGCCGCTGCTCGCCTGTCTGCGCTACAGCGTAACTTCGGCCTTCCCGCTCACCGCCTCATATGCGACGTGCCCACCAGGTGGAACTCCACCTTGCACATGCTGGACAGACTGTGCGAGCAGCAGCAGGCCATAGTGGAGTTTCAGCTGCAGCACGCACGGGTCAGTCGCACTACAGAACAGCACCACTTCACCACCAATGACTGGGCCTCCATGCGAGACCTGTGTGCCCTGTTGCGCTGTTTCGAGTACTCCACCAACATGGCCAGTGGCGATGACACCGTTATCAGCGTTACAATACCACTTCTATGTCTCCTTGAGAAAACACTTAGGGCGATGATGGAACAGGAGGTGGCCCAGGAGGAGGAGGAGGAGGATGAGGAAGAGGGGTCATTTTTAGCACTTTCAGGCCAGTCTCTTCGAAGTGACTCAGAGGGAGGTTTTTTGCAACAGCAGAGGCCAGGTACAAATGTGGCCAGCCAGGGCCCACTACTGGAGGACGAGGAGGACGAGGATGAGGAGGAGGTGGAGGAGGATGAGGATGAAGCATGGTCACAGCGGGGTGGCACCCAACGCAGCTCGGGTCCATCACTGGTGCGTGGCTGGGGGGAAAGGCAGGACGATGACGATACGCCTCCCACAGAGGACAGCTTGTCCTTACCCCTGGGCAGCCTGGCACACATGAGCGACTACATGCTGCAGTGCCTGCGCAACGACAGCAGAGTTGCCCACATTTTAACCTGTGCGGACTACTGGGTTGCCACCCTGCTGGATCCACGCTACAAAGACAATGTGCCCACCTTACTTCCTGCACTGGAGCGTGATAGGAAGATGCGCGAGTACAAGCGCACGTTGGTAGACGCGCTACTGAGAGCATTCCCAAATGTCACAGGGGAACAAGTGGAAGCCCAAGGCCAAGGCAGAGGAGGAGCAAGAGGTCGCCAAGGCAGCTGTGTCACGGCCAGCTCCTCTGAGGGCAGGGTTAGCATGGCAGAGATGTGGAAAACTTTTGTCAACACGCCACAGCTAACTGCACCACCACCTGATACGCAACGTGTTAGCAGGAGGCAACATTTCACTAACATGGTGGAACAGTACGTGTGCACACCCCTCCACGTACTGACTGATGGTTCGGCCCCATTCAACTTCTGGGTCTCTAAATTGTCCACGTGGCCAGAGCTAGCCTTTTATGCCTTGGAGGTGCTGGCCTGCCCGGCAGCCAGCGTTTTGTCTGAACGTGTATTCAGCACGGCAGGGGGCGTCATTACAGACAAACGCAGCCGCCTGTCTACAGCCAATGTGGACAAGCTGACGTTCATAAAAATGAACCAGGCATGGATCCCACAGGACCTGTCCGTCCCTTGTCCAGATTAGACATTAACTACCTCCCCATAACCATATATTATTGGACTCCAGGGCACTTCCTCATTCAATCCTATTTTTATTTTCATTTTACCATTATATTGCGATGCTACCCAAAGTTGAATGAACCTCTCCTCTGCCTGTGTGCTAGGCCTAAATATATGCCAATGGACTGTTGCAGTGGTGGCTGACATGAAGCCTGATTCTCTGCTATGACATGCAGACTAATTCTCTGCTGACATGAAGCCAGATTGTCTGTTACGGGACCTCTCTCCTCTGCCTGTGTGTGTGCTGGGCCTAAATATATGCCAATGGACTGTTGCAGTGGTGGCTGACGTGAAGCCTCATTCTCTGCTATGACATGCAGACTGATTCTCTGCTGACATGAAGCCAGATCCTCTGTTACGGGACCTCTCTCCTCTGCCTGGGTGCTGGGCCTAAATTTATGACAATGGACTGTTGCAGTGGTGGCTGACGTGAAGCCTGATTCTCTGCTATGACATGCAGACTGATTCTCTGCTGTCATGAAGCCAGATTGTCTGTTACGGGACCTTTCTCCTCTACCTGGGTTCTGGGCCTAAATTTATGAAAATTGACTCTTACAGTGGTGGGTGACGTGAAGCCTGATTCTCTGCTATGATATGAAGACTGATTCTCTGCTGACATGAAGCCAGATTGTCTGTTACGGGACCTTTCTCCTCTGCCTGGGTTCTGGGCCTAAATTTATGAAAATCGACTCTTACAGTGGTGGGTGACGTGAAGCCTGATTCTCTGCTATGATATGAAGACTGATTCTCTGCTGACATGAAGCCAGATTGTCTGTTACGGGACCTTTCTCCTCTGCCTGGGTTCTGGGCCTAAATTTATGAAAATTGACTCTTACAGTGGTGGGTGACGTGAAGCCTGATTCTCTGCTATGATATGAAGACTGATTCTCTGCTGACATGAAGCCAGATTGTCTGTTACGGGACCTTTCTCCTCTGCCTGGGTTCTGGGCCTAAATTTATGAAAATTGACTCTTACAGTGGTGGGTGACGTGAAGCCTGATTCTCTGCTATGATATGAAGACTGATTCTCTGCTGACATGAAGCCAGATTGTCTGTTACGGGACCTTTCTCCTCTGCCTGGGTTCTGGGCCTAAATTTATGAAAATTGACTCTTACAGTGGTGGGTGACGTGAAGCCTGATTCTCTGCTATGATATGAAGACTGATTCTCTGCTGACATGAAGCCAGATTGTCTGTTACGGGACCTTTCTCCTCTGCCTGGGTTCTGGGCCTAAATTTATGAAAATTGACTCTTACAGTGGTGGGTGACGTGAAGCCTGATTCTCTGCTATGATATGAAGACTGATTCTCTGCTGACATGAAGACAGATTCTCTGTTACGGGACCTTTCTCCTCTGCCTGGGTTCTGGGCCTAAATTTATGAAAATTGACTCTTACAGTGGTGGGTGACGTGAAGCCTGATTCTCTGCTATGATATGAAGACTGATTCTCTGCTGACATGAAGACAGATTCTCTGTTACGGGACCTCTCTCCTCTGCCTGTGTGTGTGCTGGGCCTAAATATATGCCAATGGACTGTTGCAGTGGTGGCTGACGTGAAGCCTCATTCTCTGCTATGACATGCAGACTAATTCTCTGCTGACATGAAGACAGATTCTCTGTTACGGGACCTCTCTCCTCTGCCTGTGTGTGTGCTGGGCCTAAATATATGCCAATGGACTGTTGCAGTGGTGGCTGACGTGAAGCCTCATTCTCTGCTATGACATGCAGACTAATTCTCTGCTGACATGAAGCCAGATTGTCTGTTACGGGACCTCTCTCCTCTGCCTGTGTGTGTGCTGGGCCTAAATATATGCCAATGGACTGTTGCAGTGGTGGCTGACGTGAAGCCTCATTCTCTGCTATGACATGCAGACTAATTCTCTGCTGACATGAAGACAGATTCTCTGTTACGGGACCTCCCTCCTCTGCCTGGGTGCTGGGCCTAAATATATGCCAATGGACTGTTGCAGTGGTGGCTGACGTGAAGCCTCATTCTCTGCTATGACATGCAGACTAATTCTCTGCTGACATGAAGACAGATTCTCTGTTACGGGACCTCCCTCCTCTGCCTGGGTGCTGGGCCTAAATATATGCCAATGGACTGTTGCAGTGGTGGCTGACGTGAAGCCTCATTCTCTGCTATGACATGCAGACTAATTCTCTGCTGACATGAAGACAGATTCTCTGTTACGGGACCTCTCTCCTCTGCCTGGGTGCCGGGGCCTAAATATCTGAGAATGGACTGTTCCAGTGGTGGGTGACGGGAAGCCAGATTCTCTGCTATGGAACCTCTCTCCAATTGATTTTGGTTAATTTTTATTTATTTAATTTTTATTTTAATTCATTTCCCTATCCACATTTGTTTGCAGGGGATTTACCTACATGTTGCTGCCTTTTGCAGCCCTCTAGCTCTTTCCTGGGCTGTTTTACAGCCTTTTTAGTGCCGAAAAGTTCGGGTCCCCATTGACTTCAATGGGGTTCGGGTTCGGGACGAAGTTCGGATCGGGTTCGGATCCCGAACCCGAACATTTCCGGGATGTTCGGCCGAACTTCTCGAACCCGAACATCCAGGTGTTCGCTCAACTCTAGTTAGGACCCGTCTAACAGAGATCGCCTTGGCGTACGGCAGACGGGCTCAGATGGTTTTGTACAAAATGCATTGGCCAAGCATCTCACTTTGTAAATAAGCGTAGCATTAGCACTATAATTTTTGGCATTATTGTACTTTATCTGATTTGCAGGGTGCTGCTGCATTGTCTCTTTTTTTCCTCTTATCTACAGTAAGGTCATGGCACATATGATGGTTCCTTACTAAAAATCTGAAATCAGTGTTATATATCTCCTAATACAGCCTCTTTACCCCTGGATGTTTCTTTATCTTCACCAATAGTTAATTATGGCCGCGTTTGTTTCCCCCCTCCTACCTTAATACAGGACGGAATGCCATACAGTATAGTATGAAGCAAGTCACCAGGACTTGGAGCGTCGCGTGCGGGTGTGCTGCGCCCCTATTCAGGTGATTGTTTGCCTCGGCCAGAGCCCCCTCCTGATGGATTATCCACCTATTTAATCAGCAGGGAGGAGGGCGTGCGTACGGCCATACCAACGCCGGTGCTGCTGTGCGATCCACGTGCAGTGAACGCTAGCTCTCTCTGTGTAATAGGCGCCTCTGTACTTATGCCCACGTGTGCTCCTGATAAAATACCTGCTATAGGGAATCTAGAAACGAGTTGAGCAGGGCCAGTTATGTTCTACCAGATCGCAGTCTAGCAGAGGGAGGGTCTGTGGGGATCTAAGCACAATAGATGTCTTCCATTGAGGATAGGGACCCCGTATAACTTTAGATGTGATGAAGGCACT
Organism: Bufo gargarizans; assembly: GCF_014858855.1. Lineage (NCBI taxonomy): Eukaryota > Metazoa > Chordata > Amphibia > Anura > Bufonidae > Bufo > Bufo gargarizans. The sequence continues at coordinate 365,443,972 of NC_058084.1, read as the reverse complement.
GGGACTGTACAACATAACAATCCCAGGCTTTTCGCAAGCATCACGTCAATGGTCGTACTACTGTCCAGTGGACTGTATGTGGCTCACTGTGCGTTACCTGCACAATTGAATGCAAGTCCGCAGCACAGGTGGGAGGTGACCATTCTATGTCTACCCCCACATGGTACCTACTTATAGTAGCCTTTTCTATTTTTATAAGGGGATAATTTTAAACTATACAATTTACAAATATACAAATACAAACGATATACAAATAAAGATTTGTTGTTTTCATTTTAGGCCATCTATTTCCATTCAGTGAATCAGTTTTTGTCAGTGATTCCAAATATATTTACTTTTTCATCAGTGATCATTCCCCTGTAAACAATACCTTGCTGTAAGTAGGTCTCTAGACTGGTCACTTCCCAGAGGGATCTGACGTATTGCTTATAGGCGACAAACAATTTACTACACTGGCATAGTCACCATCCACAATCCCTAAAGAAAGGGATACCAACCGGCCAGTACATTAGGGCTCGGGGAAACTGTACAGAAGACTTCAGTTTTATCCAGGAAAGCAACAATTTATATCACAGGTTCAGGACCAGAGGTTACCCCCAAAAAGTTTTACATAGGGCTTTTGCACGCGCCAAAAATACCAAACGTTCAGATCTACTATGTGAGAGACCTTTCTCTCAGGTTATCAGATGCATTGGGACATATGATGCTCAGAACCATCATGTCTATCAGATTCTAAATAAATACTGGCATATACTGCAAGCAGATAATGACCTGAGAGAGGTAATAACCATATGACCCAGTATCACATATTGTAGAGGGAAAAACCTCAAGGACATTTTGGTCCATAGTCTTTACCAGTCCAAGACCTAAGAAGACCACCTGGCTAAAATACAGTGGGTACCTTTCCTTGTGGTAGACTGTATATTCAAGGTCTCACATGATTTCTTTATTGAAAAATGTTAAATGAGGAATTTAGGAAAACAGTGATGTACGTAATTTGAGTGTAAGGCTACTTTCACATTCGGGTTTGGTGCAGATCCATCATAGATCTGCACATACGGATCCGTTCAGATAATACAAACGTCTGCATCCATTCAGAATGGATCCGTTTGTATTATCTTTAACATAGCCAAGACGGATCCGTCTTGAATACAATGGAGGACAAAAACGTTTTCTATTGTGCCAGATTGTGTCAGAGAAAACTGATCCGTCCCCATTGACTTACATTGTGTGTCAGAACGGATCCGTTTGGCTCAGTTTTGTGGAGATGGAACAGAGGCAAACTGATGCATTCTGAGCGGATCCTTTTCCATTCAAAATGCATTAGGGCAAAACTGATCCATTTTGGACCGTTTGTGAGAGCCCTGAATGGATCTCACAAACGGAAAGCCAAAACGCCAGTGTGATAGTAGCCTAAGGACCAGCTTATGAAGCATGGTTCCTGAAGCCTTACTTTAAAGCACAAACGTAACAGAACAAATCAAATGTCAACCTTTGACTTTTTGCGTCTATATACAGGCTACTCAAAGTTTTTTTCTTCAAAAAGGTCAGCAGAAGCTTTAGCAATCTGAAGTATGGTTTTCTAGGTAGTAAGGCTGCTTTTACACTTGCTTTGTTGTTTTCCAGTATTGAGATCCGTCAGAGGATCTCAATACTGGAAAAAGCCAGTAATTATTCACTGGTAATTCTGTTTCCTCATGGTCACAACAGCACCACCAGAGAGATGGACTCCTCCCCTAGGGACAGGAAACCTAGAGTACAAAAGGAAGTACTTCCCTCCTATACATCAGTGAATTACAGAGATCTAGGAAGCCTTACAGTTAGTTAGTATCTGAAATAATACAACTTAAGCAAGACAAGAACATAACAAACATCTTTTTTTTTTTTTGCAACACCGCGTGAACACCAATTGTTACAACCAAGGTATAAAGGGTGGGAAGCCGTGGTGCTGTCGTGACCATGAGGAAACAGAATTACCAGTGAGTAATTACCGGCTTTTCCCCATGTCACGACAGGACCACCAGAGAGAATACCAGAGAAGAAATTTAGGGTGGGACCACGGCCTGAAGCACCCTATGCCCAAAAGCTAAGGAAGAAAAAACGTAATTAGACTTACCGGTAATTCTGTTTCCTTGAGTCCACCGTGACGGCTTAACCATAAGATTGACCCCTTGACCTCTGTAGGTATTACTTCATACCCTAACCCCTCTTATAACCTCAGGGGGGGAATTTATGAGCTGTCATGATGGACTCAAGGAAACAGAATTACCAGTAAGTTTAATTAACTTTTTTCCATTTCGTCCACCATGATGGCTTAACCACGAGAACTATCAGATTACTAAGTAGGGAGGGAGACTGCTTGCAGGACCTTCTGTCCAAAGGTCAAATCAGCAGAAGCACATCAATACGATAATGTCTTATGAACGTTGTAACGGATCTCCTGGCATCCCGACTGGGTACTTCCGTTGATAGATGCTCCTAATGCTTTCCGAGGACTCCAAGCACTCCACTTGACACCGTACGCACTGCAGATCCCACGAACCGCCAAAGCTTGGTTGAGGTCTCACCGTCTCCTACCCACCCTGGACCTACAACAAGGCTCCAGGCTCCAGTGGGTGAACCTCTTCTACATCCAGAGAGCAGGAACAGCTCTTACAAGAGCTAGTAGTTATGCCAGGGGAGTATAGCAAATCTTCAGCGTATAGCAATCCCCCAGTGTCGATCAGTTACTCAAACACCAGCCTCAACTTGGTAAAGGGTAAAACAGGAACTCTCTTTATTTGAACACACAAGCATTAATTTATACACATCTTCCAACAAGGTTAACACCCACAGGGTTTTGTAAAAACAGCCAATCACATGCATTTACAGTATTGAAACCTTCCCAGCAATTGTACACAAAACCCCCTTCCCTCTGTCTGTAACGCAATCAACAAAATACAATGAGCATTGTCTGTGACGCAATTAACTAACACACTGGCATTGTCTGAGACGCAATCAACAAAATACAATTACAAAATGTAATGGGCTAACTTAATCACTCACAGACAGAAAACACACATTTTTCCCAAAACACAGAAAACACCCCAAAACCCCACATATCCCTATAATGTATACATCCATGGATAGCTCTGATCTGGGTGAACAACATTTCCAAAAATTACCCAGATCCGAGCAGGGGTTCCTAAATTCCATGGAAGTCACATTTGGCCGGCTGCAAGCATTGCTTTCCTGACCAAAACAGTTCTACAGATTTAAGCGGTCTGTCTTCTCCTTCGAAGATAGTATGGGCCATAATCTTGGGGCAAGAGGCTAGTAGCCAGGCCCCTCCAAAACCCAGTGGCGAGGTTGGTTTCGCCACAAACGTATTTACATTAGACCAGGTGGCGGCCCTAAAGATTTTGTCTAGGGAAACGCCTGCTCTTTCAGCCCATGAAGATGCCATTGCTCTTGTGGAATGGGCTCTTATATTTGTGGGACTAGTAAGGCCTGACATTTGGTAACAGCAGGATATAGTTGACTTAATCCAACAACCTATAGAAGCCTTGGATGCTTTTCTACCCTTGTTTTTACCAGCAAACTGAATAAGGAGATTGTCATCCCTTCTAAAAAAAATTGTCACCGCCAGGTATTGTATAATAGTCTCCCTGAAATCCAGGAGTTGGAATTGTTCCTCATATGAATTCTTTACATCTTCAGGAAAAGAAGGGAGGACGATTTCTTGGTCTCTATGAAAATCTGTGACGACTTTCTGAACAAAACCCGGATCCAGTTTCAAAACTATCCTGTCCGGAAAGACAGAGAGATGGGGCTCTCGGCAGGAGAGAGCCTGAATCTCTCCCAGGCGTCTAGCTGATGTTATAGCTATTAAGAACTCCGCTTTGAAAGTAAGATGTTTAATTGAAATGTCCTGTAAGGGAGTAAATGGAGATTTTATTAGACCTTTCAAGACCAGGTTTAAATCCCACTGGGGAATCCTTTGGGTTATAGATGATCTTAGTCTAGAAGCAGCTATTACAAATCTTCTTATCCACCTATGGCTGGCTAGATCTGTATCATAGCATGCTCCCAAAGCAGATATCTGTACCTTTAGTGTACTGGGTCTGAGGCCCATATCCAGCCCCCTCTGGAGAAAATCTAAAATCTTCTCGATACTTGGGGGAGAATTTATTGGTGAATTTTGTCCCAGCCAACTGCAGTTTTTTCTCCAGATTTTGAGATAGGTTGCTGAAGTAACTCTTTTTCTGCTGGATTTTAGAGTATTAATAATCTTTTATGAAAGACGTTTACTCTTTAAGATCTCCCATTCAGGATCCATGCTGATAATTTGAACAGGCTGGGACCTTGGTGTAGGATGGGACCCTGTGATAGAATGTCCTTCTGGAGAGGACATTCCATGGCTCTTCTAGAGCTAATTCCTTTAGGATGGGGAACCAACTTCTCTTCGGCCAATAGGGAACCACCAGTATTACTGTTATAGGATCGGTTATTATCTTCTGCAGTACTCAAGGAATTAGGGCCCAGGGAGGAAATGCGCAAGCGAGATTCCAGGTCCACCAGACTGAAAAGGCGTCGACTGCCCATGGCTCTTCTCTAGGGTTTAGAGAACAAAACCGCCCCACTTTTGCGTTGTTTTTTGACGCAAATAGGTCTATTTGAGGGACTCCCCATCTTCTGGAAATTTTCAGAAATATTTATTGATTTAGGGACCACTCCCCTGGGTCTAAAGTTTTTCTGCTGAGGTAGTTGGCTTCTATGTTTTCTGAACCCTTTAGATGGATCGCTGTGACTGAAAGTACATTTCTTTCTGCCCAGAAGAATATTCTTTCCGCCAGACCCTTTAGGTTTGGAGATCTTGTGCCCCCTTGGTGTTTTAGGTATGCCACAGCTGTTACATTGTCGGAGAATATTTTTAGATGTTTTCCGGACAATAGTTTTTGGGACACTTTTAGAGTCTCCCACACTGCTCTCGACTCTCGGTAGTTTGATGATCTTTGTTTTATTTCGTTTGACCACCTGCCCTGGTAGTTTGAGGAGGCTACCTTTGCTCCCCAGCCCATGCCGCTTGCATCTGTCATGATCTGGACTTCTGTTTTTTTCAACCAGGTTACTCCCCTTGACAGATTCTTCTTTTCCGTCCACCAGTTTAAATCTGACTTTACACGTAGAGGGATGGTTATCTTTTTCTCTAGGGAGGGCTGTTTTCTGTCCCACTACTCTAGTATCCAGGATTGAGTTATCCTGGTATGGACCTGACACCATGCCACTGCGGTGATGCACGAGGTCATCATTCCCAGAAGGCTCATGGCACTCCTGATAGAACACTGACTTTGGGATTGGAAACTCTTTCCTTGAAAGAAACCAACTTTTCTTATGGTAGAGATGACATCTGGCTAATAGAATTTAGCATCACCCCTAGGAATTTCATTTGAGTAGATGGTGCTAGACAAGACTTTTTTCCGATTTATTAACCAGCCCAAATCTTTGAACTTGTGAATCAGGTAGACCGTTTGACTGGATGTTTCTAGTTCTGAGTTGCCTATAATAAGGAAATCGTCTAGGTATGGAAACATTTTTAATCTATCTTTCCTGAGAGGGGAGATCATTTCCACCACCAATTTTGTGAACACCCTTTGGGCGGAAGATATCCCAAAGGGTAGAGCAGTGAACTGGAAATGATTTACCACACTGGCGTTGTCTATTAATGCAAATCTGAGTTTTTTTTGTGTATGGGGATGTGGAAATAGGCGTCTTTTAAATCTATGGACATCATGAAGGCTCTGTTTTTGATTAACCACATTGGCGTTGTCTATTAATGCAAATCTGAGTTTTTTTTTGTGTATGGGGATGTGGAAATAGGCGTCTTTTAGATCTATGGACATCATGAAGGCTCTGTTTTTTATTAAAGGAATAATGGAAGATATAGACTACATTTTGAATTTTCTGTAGGTAATGGCTTTGTTTAACCCTTTTAGATTTATAATGGTATGGGAAGACCCATCTGGCTTTTGGACTAAAAAAAGGTTTGAATAATAACCTTATCCCTTTTCTAGTTCGGGAACTTCTATTACCACGTTTGAGTCTATTAAATCTAAGACTCCCTGCCAAATTTTTTCTAACACGCTCTGGCTGTGGGAGGTTATCCGTAACTTCTTTGGAGGAGTTGAGGAGAATTCTATCCTGTATCCGTTTCCTATAATGTCCAAGGCCCAGGGACTCCGGGTCGTGGATTCCCACTGGGATAGAAAACTTCTCAACCTTGCCCCAACCTTGGCGTCATTGTTTATCGGATTGTTTATTTTGGGGATTGAGGAGGAAACCCCTGCATTTCCCCCCTTTTTGATAGCTCCACCTCCCTGATTTTCCTTTGCCTCTACAGGATTTGGACTGAGAGTTAAAGAAACGAAAGGGCTTATTTTTACTCTCCTCAGGGAACCATTTCTTTTTGTCAGCTGCTTTTTCGAGAATAGAGTCTAAGACCGTACTCTCCAGAAAAAGCAATAGAGCATAACTTAGAACATCTAAAGCTATCTCCCCCCCAAGACTTCATCCATAATGCTCTTCTCGCTGAATTAGAGAGAGCCGCATCTTTAACTGCGAACCTAACGGACTCAGCTGAGGCATCCACTAAGAACGCTGTAGCTGACTTGAGAAGGGGAATAGAGTTTAGGATTTCCTCTCTAGGATTCTTGTTTTTAATATGGTTCTCTAATTCGCTGAGCCAAAAATACATGGATCTAGCCACTGATGTTGCCGCTATGTTTATTTTTTATTCCAAACATGGAGGCTTCCCAGGATTTTTTCTGTAGAGTATCAGCCTTCCTTTCCATTGGATCCTGTAGTTGAGAGGAATCCTTAAATGGAAGGGTGGTCTTTTTGACAACTTTCGCTACCTGGACATCAGTCTTTGGTGTTTCATTAAAGATTTTTACTTCAGCTTGATCAAACAGCCTGTTCCTAAACTCCCTAGAGACACGTAATCTCCTTTCTGGATCCATCCACTCGTCCAGAATCATATCTTTAATATTTTCATTTACTGTGAACACTTTGGATTTCTTTGCTCGAAGTCCTCCAAACATCTCATCCTGGACCATTTCCTCAATGCCCATGGTAGTTCTTACAGTTCCCAATAATTCCTCCATATCCTCAGAAGAGAAAACATTTTTTTTTACTATCTTCCGCAATTTCTCCCTCTGATAGAACATTAATATCAATGTTCTGTCTAGAGGTGGAAGCCTCCTCGTCCATGTCCTCTGCGTCAGAGGACATTAAGGGGTATATCAGATAAAGGCTCAAAGGGAACTATACATAAGAACGCATTGGTACGGATAACTGCAGTCTCTTGGCAGACTTAAGGAATCTGATGATCCAGGGATAATCAGCAATGTTCTGACCAAACAATGCCCCTAAGGCTGACACATGAACTTTGAATGTGGCCCCTTTCAACCCCTTCTCCAGACCTTTCTGCAGAAAGTCCAAGATGCCCGCCATGTTAGGTCTGTCTAGGTCAAGGGAAGCAAGATTTATCAATAATTTTTTCATAAAGATTAAAAATTTTAGACGTAACGTCTTTCTTACTGGCTTGTAAGGTGGAGATAACAGCCTCAGACAACCATTTAGCCTTTAAAGTCAACCTCTCAAAAGCCAAGCAGTCAAATGGAGATTTCGTACCTCTGGATGACATATTGGGCCCTGCATGAGTAAATTGGGAAGCTCCGGAAGGACCAAGGGATCCCCCAGAGACATGACCCTCAGACAGGAGAACCAAGCCCTCCGCGGCCAGAAGGGAGCCACCAGGATGGCTCTTGCTCTCTCTTCCTTTATCTTGATTAGCCTGGGAATAAGTGCCAGCAGGGGAAAGGCGTACGCTAGGTCCCAATCCCAACTTTGAGATAGAGCGTCCACTGCTAGAGGCCTGTCTGCTGGCGATAGAGAGTAGAAATGGCTGACCTGTCTGTTTATCCTTGTTGCAAAAAAAGATCCACTTGAGGCCTGCCCCATAAGGCCGAGATCTTCCAGAACACTTCTGGATTTAACTGCCACTCTCCTGGACGGATCAGATGTCTACTGAGATAGTCAACCTGAAGTTAAGATCTCCTTTTAAGTGAGTCGCTGATATTGAGTTTAGCTGGGATTCTGCCAGAGAGAAAAACTGAAAAGACAACGACATTAGACTTGGACACCTGATAGTTCCTTGTCTGTTGATCAGGGATACTGTAGTGGTATTACGTATCTAATAAGATTCCCCCAAAAAACTTTTGATTTGTAGGAAGAGGATTTTTCCCAGTTGATTATCCAACTCAGCTTTTCTACAATTCCCTGGGCATGAACTAGGAAATGTTGCACCTTTTCCTTGGATTCTGCCACCAGCAAAAAATCGTACAAGTACGGGATAAAGATGCCGTCTCCTTCCCTGATGTGAGCCGCCATCTCGGCTATGATCTTTGTGAAGACTTTTGGAGCGACAGCAATCCCAAATGGCAGGGCACAATATTGTAGGTGCATCAGACTGGGAATTTATATGAACGGCTAATCTCAGGAACTTTTGGAAGTCTTTGTGATGGGTACAGAGACGCCATATAACATTCTTTTGTCAATAGATTTATTGCTGACCTTAGGGACTCCATTTTGAACGGATGGTAAACAAGAAACGGATTCAGAGGTTTCAGGTTTATAATGACTTCCATTTGTTTTTGTTTTTTACAAGGAAAAGAATGGAATAAAACCCTTGACCTATTTCCTCTACTGGAACTGGAACCAGAACCCCCTTTTCTATCAGGGACAAAACCTCAGACTCCAGAGAAGACTGACCTGAGGGCCCCGAAGAGCATTTTGTGACTAAGTAACGGCTAGGTGGCAGACTGATGAACTCGAGCCGGAGACCCTCTTTTATGGTCTCTAGAACCCACAAACTTCCTGCTTTCAACTGCCACTCTGCAAAGAAGTTTTTCAGTCTGCCACCCATCTGCAAGACCCAGTCATTGGGAACTGGGTTTCTTGAAGGTGGAGGAGGGTTGGTTGAACATAAGGCCACTACCAGTGGTGTAGCTAGAAAATATTGGGCCCCACAGCAAATTTTGGAATGGGGCCCCCCTCCCCAGTAATTTTTTTGCAAGCCCTTCCTTTCATGCCGCCACCATTCCTGTGGCTAGTAAAGATCACTCTCTCAGACCAGGGCCGGCGGCCATCCGTTTTATACACTATCTATACTGTCACTGTATATAATTTAATTGTGTAATACTGTTGAGGGGGCCCTGACAAAATCTTTTAGTCCTCCTCCCGACTGGATGGGCCCCTTCTAGGTCAGGGCCCCAAAGCAGCTGCTTCCCCTGCTTCCCCTATAGTTACGCCCCTGACCACTACCTTTATGGGACCCCCTCCATCTGTTGCCTGCTTGGCCTCTGCCTCTAGCCTGACCCCCCCTTCCCTTAGCACAAAAGGGCTGATACTGTCTAGAGGACTGCGGGGCAGGGAATCCTTTCTTTTTATCTCCTGCTTTTTCCAATAAATCAGTGAGTACGGAACCAAAAAGGAACCCGCCATCACATGGGATAGAGCATACTTTATTCTTGGAGCTGAGATCCCCTGACCAGCTCTTCACCCAGAGAGCTCGCCTAGCAGAGTTTGTTAAGGCCGCAGCCCTAGCAGACAGTCTCAAGGTATCAGATGAGGAATCTGACAGAAAAGCGGCTGCCTTCTTAATTTCAGGGAGGGAGGCCAACAGCTGATCCCGAGGCACATTATTTTAGATGTCTGTTGAGAGCTGATCAATCCATAACATCATGGACCTAGCCACTAAGGTACCCGCTATGCTTGGTTTAAGAGCTGCCCCGCGGTCTCCAAAGCTCTCTTAAGGAACCCTTCCGCCTTCCTATCCATGGGCTCTTTAAGAGTCCCTAAGTCTTTAAAAGGCAAGGAACCCTTTCTAGAAATTTTGGCTATAGCCACATCAATTTTACGCTGACAATCCCAAGTTTTGGTCTCCATCTCATCAAAGGGATACTCCCTTTTGCTGGCCCTGGGGATAAACGACTTCCTGTCTGGGTTCTCCCATTCTGATTTAATAAGCTGGGACACAGTCCGGTGAATAGGAAAAACTTTCCTTTTCTTTATCTCGAGTGCTTCAAACATGATGTCCTGCAGAGACTTCTGTTCCCTAGCCTCTGCTAGCCCCATAGCTGATCTTACTGCCTTGACCAACTGATCCGTATCTTCACACTGAAATAACGGCCTTCCTGATAAATCATCCTCAGACCCGTCAAACCCCTCTTTTGAGTCTGAATGAACCGTAATAAACCTGTCTTCTTCAACGTCAGATGGTACTGCAACAGAGGGAGCAACCGCCAGCTGTGGTGTAGATGTTACAGGCGCTGACCGTACACCTCTTAAGGAGGCCTCCACCTGATTTTGGACCATCTCCTGTAACTGCAGCAGCAGTGAAGGAGTTTCTTTTGCCATAACCTTATTAGTACAACTGATACATTTAGGTTTTGATATTGTCAAAAGCAAGACAGATTCCCCAGATGGCGCACTCCTTACTTCTAGACCTTTTAGATTTTCTGGAAACTTCGTCTGTAGATGGGACCTTGGAAGAAGATTCCGAGCGAACCTTCTTGGAGCTTGTATCTTCGCTGGAAGTACTCATTTTAGACACAGCACCCCCTCCTGGAAGCAGATCACACCTAATGGCTGTTCACTTCACACACGGAGGCCGACTGCAGCAAAAGGACGTACTTTTATATCTGCCGGTGAGAGCCCCGGGAGACACGGCGTCTGACGTCAAAATTCTGCACTGCACCGGCATCATCCCCCCTCCTCCCAGTCATCATAATGTGACTCCAACCCCACCTCCAGATGGCCACGACCACGCCTGAGCTCCGAGCCCTCTCCACCGGCCTCCAGTTTCTCACCGGAGCCCCATCTGAAAACAGGTGAGCTTACCTTAACTGCCGTGGCAGTGGAAAGGAGCGGCCGGAGGGGGCAGGACACGGGCGACAAGTACTAGGACCTGCTGCTGGGGTAAAGGAACTGAGTCCACACCGGGAGCCATACGGGGGACCCAGCCACCCTGAAATACAGAGATTTTCTGCCTCCCAGGTCCCCAGCCATATACTCAACACAGTCACCATGCTATGGATCACTCCAGGCTTCCTAGGGACAGGAAACCACTGATGTATAGAAGGGAAGTACTTCCTTTTGTACTCTAGGTTTCCTGTCCCTAGGGGAGGAGTCCATCTCTCTGGTGGTGCTGTTGTGACATGGGGGAAAAAACATTTCCGTTTAGTCCTCATGCGTTCAGAATGGAAAGAGGATGTCTTCGGTTCCATCAGCATTCCAAGCTGCAGTTTTGTGACCGGACATAAAAATGGAAAAAAACTGACCCGGCACTGAAAACAATGTAAGTCAATGGTGACAGATCAGTTTTTTTTTAGAAGCCTAAAAAGCCGAATCCGTCACCCAATGACTTTCAATGTATTTAATGCAAAATCTAAATGGATCCATTTAATTCCGGTATTGAGATCCTCTGTCAGAACGCGAGCTTGAAAGTAGCCTAATAAATGTATTTATCTATAATGGTGCTGCATAGCACAAAGAGTAGATGCATTCAAATGGAAAAAACAAACGTGACAATGGACTAAAGGAACTTCTCAACAGCAAGGCACGATTCACTACAATATCCAGTCAATAGTTCAGTGGTCTATTATATACCCCATGGATGAACTGTAATTTGCTGATGCTTGAAAGTAATCACTGAATCGTGTTGAATATTCACATGGTGCCAACCTTCAAATCAACACTAGATGGCAGTAAATGATAGACAAAATTGTCATCTTATTAAAACATTGTTTGACCCTTTATTATACATTTTATTTTTTATCTTCTAAATTTGTATAGTGAGATACATTTGGTGGTACTTATAAATAAAAAAAATGTAGATCCGTTCCTCAATCTTGGTAAAAAGCTTAACCATCTAAGGCATGAGTTAATGAAATTGCTACCAAAATATTTTAGAAAACATCTCTTACTGTACACGTAGTGTATTATCAGTACCTCAGGGCCCCTACATACATGATCTTGCTATAGCGTTATTTGTTCACCCAAAAAATCCATACCACATTAGTTTTTTATGGCATTTTTATTAGTGTTTTTCCCTTACAGTAATGTCAAAATTTCAGAAAACTGCCAAAAGCTTCAACATGCTGCAATAAAAATAAATAAAAAACTCCTGAGAACCAAAAAAAAGTCACATAATTAAGAAAAAACACTGGTAGCAAAAAAATAAAACAAAGCTTCTATGTCCTGTCGAATGCTTTAAGTGAATGTGTCCGCTTCCGCAGATGGTGGCCAGACGGTCGGTGCCTGTGGATTGCGGAACACAATTTGTGGTCTGCAACACTGGCAAGGCAGGCACGTGGCCGTGTGCATGAGGCCTTAAGCCTTATTCACACGTCCGTGCTCAAATCCGTGAGAAGGTGGTCAGTGATGCATCTGTAAAGAATCCGTATTGGGTCCGAGTGTCAGTTTTTTTTGCTTTCCATGTGCCATCCGTGTTTCACTGACACTGCACAGCTGAAGAATAATTTTCAAAGCATCTCTTACTAATGGTCTGTGAAACATGGATGCAACACGGACGGCATCCGTGGTCTTGACAGACCCATCGATTATAATAGACGTGCTGGATCCATGAACACGAAAAAAATAGAGCACGGACCCACAGACTGTGCTAACACACTGATGTGTGAATAAAGACATTAAAATGAATAGGTAAATGTGCTGTCCTTGGAGAACATGTACAGCACACGCCCATGGAACACTGATGTGTGAATGAGGCTTTAATGGGATTGATCTTGCTGTCAGATGCTCTTTAAATTAAATGAAACTGAATGGAACATGCTGCAGTAACAGGCACATCCAACAGTAAGGCCTCTTTCAGACGGACGTCCCGGATTTGCTCCGGATGCAGGTGCAATGCGTTTTGCACACACGTGATAAAAAACTGAATGTGGTACCCACACTGAAGTTCGGGTTTGGGTTAGGTGTTCTGTAGATTTTATTATTTTTCCTTATAACATGGTTGTAAGGGAAAATAATAGCATTCTTAATACAGAATGCTTACAAAAATGTCGATTGAGGGGTTAAAAAATAAAAAAATTTACTCCCCTTATCCACTTGATGACATCTACCACGTGGTGAGCCCGATTATGTCAAAGGTCCTTTTGCAGGTCCTGAAAGAAGAAGACGATGATGGCTGCGTGATCAAGTGGATGAGGTGAGTTAATATTTTTTTTTTTAACCCCTCAAATCAACATTTTTGTAAGCATTCTGTATTAAGAATGCTATTATTTTCCCCTATAACCATGTTATAAGGGAAAATAATACAGTGAATTTACTTTAATGGGGTCCGGGGTTGCTCATCCCTATAATCTCCTACCAACCATTCGTGAAAATCGCACCGCATCCGCACTTGCTTGCGATTTTCACGCAGCCCTATTCATTTCTATGGGGCCTGCGTTGCGTGAAAAACGCAGAATATTTAACATGCTGCGATTTTCATCCAACGCACAAGTGATGCGTAAAAATCACTGCTCATCTGCACGGCCTCGTTGAAGTGAATGGGTCTGGATTCAGTGCGGCAGTGCGGGTGCAATGCGTTCACCTCAAGCATTGCACCCGCGAAGAAAACTCACCCGTGTGAAAGGGGCCTAACAGACAAGCTGTGCAAACAATTATGGTAACATGTCGCTTGCAAGAGCTCCAAAAGCTATTCATTGTACAGACTGATTAGATTAAACACCAACAAGCACTGAAGGAAAAAAAACTTTTAAATTGATGTTTGACTACCACCAGTGAAAGAATAAATGCTACTTTAGTAAGGATATGTGCACATCATTGCTAGGATTCTGGCATTCTGTTTTTGCAAAGGAACAAAATAATGGAACCTCTGAATCTGGCATATGCCGGACACTGTTGGCGCCCGACAGATCCCATTTACTATAATGGTGCATATTGGGTATCCAGCGTGAATAGCAGCATTTTGCTGGAAAAAATACATTCAGATGACCGCATGTTCGTGTCCGCACTGCGGAACAGATGCATTCCCATTCATTTCAATGGGGCTGCAAAAGATGCACACTGAGTGCTGTCCGCATCCGTACTTCCGTTCTGCAGCCCCTCAAAAAAGATAGAACATGTCCTATTCTTATCCGCAATTGCAGACAGGAATTGGAATTTCTATCACAGGGCTGGCTGTGGTATCCGCTGCCGTGGTGTGCACAAGACACGTGGCCGGTATTCGTGTTTTGCGGATCTGCAATTTGCGTAAATCATTTACGGTCATCTGAATGAGCCCTAAAGCTGCGTTCTCATAAACAAAATTTCAGTGTCTACTATTAATTTTTTTGTGAAAAAAAAGAGCACCATGAAATGCTTTTTCACAAAAAAGTGTAATGCAGCAGGTCTCAATCCACTGTGCCATTTAATAGATTTGGTTTAGGTTATGCCTGAGGGCATTGTCAAGATGCCCTCTCTTTCACCCCTGTATGGAGATCTGGACTTCACTGTAAGAGCCACCTGGCCGCTATTACTAGGATTAGTATCCGTTCAGAGGCTGCTGATCCAGACAGGTCAAAAAACACTGGGATTTGCCACTGAGGGATCAGACAAAAGAGTGGTCAGAGGGCAAGCCCAGATCAGGACAGGCAGAGTTCTGCCTACACAGAAACTGAAGACCTGCAGTAGTGGGTGACCACCAATGGTTTGAGATGTGAAACTGTCACTACCAGAGCTTTGAGACGTTCTCACAGCTCTGTTTCTCCACCCCTGTGATGATGTCACTTAGAGTTTGGAGGAGTTCTCACTGCTCTGTTTCTCCACCCCTGTGATGATGTCACGTAGAGCTTGGAGGAGTTCTCACTGCGATGTTTCTCCACCCCTGTGATGAGGTCTTTACTCCCAGCTGTTCCTCCTGCGTTTGATTTCCCTGCCTTTAAATCACCCCTCCTCCTATTGTAGGGCGTGGATTATATTTCTCATTTCAGTTGTAGCTCTTGCCTGAGTATCTTCACTTGTAAGCTATCAGTTCACTGGACCTGTGTTCTGCTGCAGCAAGCACTCCGGATATTGCCAGCTGTCCTTGGATCCGTCTTCTCTGCGGCTGCAGCTCCTTCAGCTAAGTGTGCAGACATTGTTGTGTACCTGGTTATTTTCTGACTGGATCTGAGGTGGCCACGGTTCCCTCCATATACTGAGCAGGGCACTGGTGGCCGTGCCCCTTCCACTATTGTAGGGGTTACAGTGGTCATCAGTCTTAGGTACGCGGGCATGCCTCGTTCCACCATTTGGATCCAGGCATGTGCTTTAGCAGCATAGGGAGAGCTTTGAGGGTCTGACAGGGGTCACCCTTTATCTTCCCTAGTTTGGGTCCGGTCAGTAGCTCTTTGTTCTGTGTATACTCTTGTTGCTCACAAACAGCCGTGACATTAACGTAGAAGTAAATAGGAATACTCAAAGACATAATTTGTAACAAGCAGGGATGATCTGTTTCAAGACCTAAAAAGGACCCAAAGATCGAGTAATGAACTTGTAGGAGGGTACCCTCCGACGGATGTTTCTGGAGGACAGCCAGAGTTTCAGTTTCTTGGCGAGAAATGTGGTGGCGACCTGCATCAGCAGTCATTAGATCTCTTCATGTGAGTAGTCCCCTAGACCAGGGAAGATTTAGTCTTCTGCCAGATCTGAAGGAGGTCCTTGAGGGTAGAAGCAGGTAGCTTTCACCTCAGAGGAAACTGGATAAGGAAGTGAAATCCGCAGATGTTGTCCATATACAATGTAAAATGGAGAATTAACAGCAGATTAACCTGATTGATTATTATACTGTAAGAGAATTTGGCTCAGGGAATTTGGCCCTAGGTTAATATGTTTTACCTGCTTACTGAACTAAGAATGATGTGTGGACAAGAAATCCAACTTGACATTCAGCAGTCTACATAGGGACATCCAGAAACTGGATGTTTATTTTAACTCCTCAACCAGAGACAATGTGCTGGGTCAAATTATGCAGATAGAAAATGTGCTTGATGAAAAGCTTAGCAAGATGATCGGCAACATGAACACCAGTTAGAGAAGCAAAATGAGCCATTTTGGAGAAATGGTCCACAACTACAGAGATCACAGTACGGAGGATGGAGGCAGATCAATCCTTTGCAATATATTGCCGTGGAGAATTGGGCAAAGGGAGAAGAAGATTGCAGATCTTTGCAGAAAGGACTTGTTTTGTGCTCTTGTGGCACAAGGGGCAACAATATTATGGATGTCGCGGGAAAGCATAGGCCTCCAATAATGTCTGGAAATTAACCTCTTCACAACCACTGATGTAATAATACTTCAGCAGGGGGCAAAAGATGCATAAAGCAGGACCACAAGCTAATCAGCTCCATACTCAGCAGGTGCTGCTATGAAGTATAGCTAAAACCCAGCCATAATGACCAGGATCAGATCGGATGCTATAACAGCCTGGGCCTTGTGAAGACAGGTCTGTGATTTGAAACTGCATAAAAATATCTAATGTCAATAAAATGTCAATATTTATTGTGAGCAATGAATGTCGTAATGAAAAAAAATGGCTAATTAGCCTTTTTTTTTTATAAAAAGTTGTGGCCCTTTGGAAAGCAGGTAGGAAAAAACAAAAGCAAAAAAATGAAAAGTGGTTGGGTCTGGAAGGGGTTTAGTGCAATGTCTTGCAGACTCCTGGGTGACCAGCAATATTAGATTTATGTCTTCAAGCAATAATTTTTCTCCTGTTGGCTGTAGGAACAAATTATTTCTCTTAAGGAAGTTCTTTAACCATGACAGGAGCAACAGATATAATTCAGGCTGGATCAATAATATGCTGAGGCTCAATTCCTTGGTCGTTTGGGTCAGACAAGAGTGGGCATTGTGGGGGGTTCAGTCAGCACAACCCTATGCAGGTGCACATTGCTATGGCGAAATACAGATACAAACGCAAAAACACAAATGCAATCTCACTCTGCAAACCAGCACTCTGCCCTGCCTCTATGCTGGATGTTGAATGAGGCATTGGTGTACATTTTGGCCAAAGAGTAATAAGCCACTCACCACGCCAAGGTCGCCTCCATGAGTGGTTCCTAACACTAGTTCCTACCTGTTATGGGCCATGACAGCCACACAAAGTCCAGGGAGCGCAGGTACAGAATGCACGCCAAGCACACTCTGCTTTTAACCCCGTCCGGTGCTATTACAGCTTTCAGCGGATCCAGGGATGCAAGTACCAACGTGCATGCTGAGCCCACTATATACTTCTCCTGGAGCCAAATGGCTACTGGTAGGTGCTATATAAGCAGACTCAGTTTTATACTGAGGTGTGCATGACTGCATGGAGATCGCCACGCCTCAAATATATACTACAAAGAAAAAAATGTGGGGGGTTCAGCCAGCACAACCCTGTATGCAGTTGCACATTGCTATGGCGAAATACAGATTCAAACGCAAAAACACAAATGCAATCGCACTCTGCAACCAGCACTCTGCCCTGCCTCTATGCTGGATGTTGAATGAGGCATTGGTGTACATTTTGGCCAAAGAGTAATAAGCCACTCACCACGTCAAGGTCGCCTCCATGAGTGGTCCCTAACACTAGTTCCTACCTGTTATGGACCATGACAGCCACACAAAGTCCAGGGAGCGTAGGTACAGCATGCACGCCAAGCACACTCTGCTTTTAACCCCGTCCGGTGCCATTACAGCTGTCATCGGATCCAGCGATGCAAGTACCCACATGGGCATTCGCCTTGAAGTTCTTCTCTGCAGAATGAAAGTGACGAACAAAATTAAAACGAGCAAGGAATAGACGCTACCTGGCTTGATGAAAATTGAGCAGCTGAGCAGTCTGGAGGTAGGTCAAAGAGGAGGAGCTGTATGTGCCTAAGGAGCTGGAAAATAAAAAGTGTAGTACATTTATTTGAAAAAAATGCAAAAATATAAAAATGTAAACCATCCCCTTTCCCCAATTTTAGTGAAACTAAGTGTAGAGGAGACGAGCCCCAGAACGCATTGTCTTGTGAACATAGGGAGAGATGTGGCATGCGCTCATGCGCTAGGGACAGTGTTGCGGAAAACGATTAATAGAAGAATATTGGAGAGGGAGAGTGATAAAAGGGAATTTTGCTTATTGGAAAATGGAGATATACCATTATCCACCTTCCTTCCCTTTCAATACCGTTCCTAAGCTGTTACCTTTGTTTCCTTTATAACCCAGTTATTCTGTGTATTATATACACCACCTTCCCTCCTTCATACACCCCAGGAGTAACAATACTATCCTCGCAGATTCTTATACAGTGGGATGCAAAAGTTTGGGCAACCTTGTTAATTGTCATGATTTTCCTGTATAAATTGTTGGTTGTTACGATAAAAAATGTCAGTTAAATATATCATATAGGAGACACACACAGTGATATTTGAGAAGTGAAATGAAGTTTATTGGATTTACATAAAGTGTGCTATAATTGTTTAAACAAAATTAGGCAGGTGCATAAATTTGGGCACTGTTGTCATTTTATTGATTCCAAAACCTTTAGAATTAATTATTGGAACTCAAATTGGCTTGGTAAGCTCAGTGACCCCTGACCTACATACACAGGTGAATCCAATTATGAGAAAGAGTATTTAAGGGGGTCAATTGTAAGTTTCCCTCCTCTTTTAATTTTCTCTGAAGAGTAGCAACATGGGGGTCTCAAAACAACTCTCAAATGACCTGAAGACAAAGATTGTTCACCATCATGGTTTAGGGGAAGGATACAGAAAGCTGTCTCAGAGATTTCAGCTGTCTGTTTCCACAGTTAGGAACATATTTAGGAAATGGAACACCACAGGCTCAGTTCAAGTTAAGGCTCGAAGTGGCAGACCAAGAAAAATCTCGGATAGACAGAAGCGACGAATGGTGAGAACAGTCAGAGTCAACCCGCAGACCAGCACCAAAGACCTACAACATCATCTTGCTGCAGATGGAGTCACTGTGCATCGTTCAACCATTCGGGGCACTTTACACAAGGAGATGCTGTATGCGAGAGTGATGCAGAGGAAGCCTTTTCTCCGCCCACAGCACAAAAAGTGCTGCTTGAGGTGGGCTAAAGCACATTTGGACAAGCCAGCTTCATTTTGGAATAAGGTGCTGTGGACTGATGAAACTAAAATTGAGTTATTTGGCCATAACAAGGGGCATTATGCATGGAGGAAAAAGAACACAGCATTCCAAGAAAAACACCTGCTACCTACAGTAAAATAGTTCCATCATGCTGTGGGGCTGTGTGGCCAGTGCAGGGACTGGGAATCTTGTCAAAGTTGAGGGACGCATGGATTCCACTCAGTATCAGCAGATTCTGGCGACCAATGTCCAGGAATCAGTGACAAAGCTGAAGCTGTGCCGGGGCTGGATCTTTCAACAAGACAATGACCCTAAACACTGCTCAAAATCCACTAAGGCATTTATGCAGAGGAACAAGTACAACGTTCTGGAATGGCCATCTCAGTCCACAGACCTGAATATTATTGAAAATCTGTGGTGTGACTTAAAGAGAGCTGTCCATGCTCGGAAGCCATCAAACCTGAATGAACTAAAGATGTTTTGTAAAGAGGAATGGTCCAAAATACCTTCAACCAGAATCCAGACTCTCATTGGAACCTACAGGAAGCGTTTAGAGGCTGTAATTTCTGCAAAAGGAGGATCTACTAAATATTGATTTCATTTATTTTCTGTGGTGCCCAAATTTATGCACCTGCCTAATTTTGTTTAAACAATTATAGCACACTTTCTGTAAATCCAATAAACTTCATTTCACTTCTCAAATATCACTGTGTGCATCTCCTATATGACATATTTAACTGACATTTTTTATCGTAACAACCAACGATTTATACAGGAAAATCATGACGATTAACAAGGTTGCCCAAACTTTCGCATCCCACTGTATATAAAAATACTTTACTGGTAACATACAGGTGACAAAGCAATGGACATTACATAAAGATACAGATACTACAAATACAACACATTACATAGAATACACCACCACACACAGCTGCCTCTGGTCCTGCCCTTTCTGGATGCTAAGCAATGTGGCTAATAATGTGTATGTACTGTATATACAATATATCGAGAGTCCACTATATCGTCTACTGCAGGCATGGCCAACCTGCGGCTCTCCAGCTGTTGTAAAACTACAACTCCCAATATGCCCTGCTGTAGGCTGATAGCTGTAGACTGTCCGGGCATGATGGGAGTTGTAGTTTTGCAACAGCTGGAGAGCCTCTGGGTGGCCATCCCTGGTCTACTGGATTTACACTTCTACCCAACTCACATCCAGTACCTGACCATTAGTACATATATATATATATATATAGAGACTCATACATAAATAGCATATATAATCTACACATCATTAAACACGTGTAGTGATGGACGAACATCGGCCGGGACGGTTCGTGAACGCGCAATCAAATGTTCGCAAACTGTGCGTTTGCGGCGAGCCCCATTGACTTTAATGGCAGGCGAAACTGAAAAACCTTCAGGTCATATTTTCAGCCACCAAATACTTACTAGAAGTGCACAAATAGTCCCACAACATGGCAAGAATTCCCACAAAAAATATGTTTTTTAATCAGGGGCCATTTTTATGCGTCTTAAAGAGAAACTCTCACAAATGTGCCCTGCTGGAGCCTAGAAATTTTTTATTTTAGGCCACAGGAATACAGGCCCCAAAAATTAGGCATTCACCTGACAGAAAAGAACTTGTGATGATGTGGCTGGAGGTACATTAGGCGGTCACTGGATAAAATTTTTACTGTAGGCCACTGGAGTAGAGGCCCCAAAAATGAGGCATTCACCTGACAGAAAAGGCCTTTTATGCTGCTTTATAAACATAGGACACGGACCATTCTTTGTTCTGGGTGGTAGTGGATATGTGTGGGCTTGCATGAGGAAATTCAATTACACGTGGTCGTCACAGGTGTAGAATTCCTCAGAGATCCATGCCGCATTCATTTAAAAAAATGTGAGGTAGTCCACACTGTTGTGCGCTTATTGGTCACGATCCCCCCTGCTGCGCTGAATGTCCTTTCGGACAGGACACTCGACGAGGGGCAAGCCAAGAGTTCCATAGGAAATTGTGCCTGCTCTGGCCACAGGTCAAGCCTGCACACCCAGTAGTCCAGGGGTTCCTCGCTTCTCAGAGCGTCCACATCGGCTGTTAACCCGATGTAATCGGACACCTGTCGGTCTAGGCGTTCACTGAGGCTGGATCCGGAGGGCGGCTGTCGATGGGTTGGCTGAAAGAATGATCTCATATCCGAAGTGAGCATAAAGTAAGTTAACCACTGGCGCTAAATACACAAAGCAAGCAGCAGCTCCGTAATAGCTGCCACAGAAAACATATAGAATAGAATCCTGTGCACAAAGGGTTTTGCAGGTAAAAGGCCGGTAGCAAAACTCCGCTGATACTCACGCTCCCAAAGGGAGCCGGTGACGTCTCAACTATGAGCTATGGGCTGCTGTAAGCACCAGCAGCTGACACATAAAAAAAAGCCCACACTGCGGAGCCATGTGCCAGCATCCTGGGAGCACAAGAAGTGACCGTGCATGGTGGATGGCTCGCTCCAGATACATTTGCAGTCTGCTTTTTGCCTCCTGAGCCCTGCAAGATCTGCCTGCTTCTCCTCCCTCTCTGCTGCTCCATCTCTTCCTCTGAAATCCCCTCCTCTTTCTCTCTTTTGGGCACCTCATCATCGTCATCACCACTGACATTTGAGATCTTGGAGTAGGCTGCAACAGCGGGGACCACCCTCCTTGGTCTGATCTGGGTACTGTTGTCAGACCGCTGGGTGGCGGCTGTTGCTACCTCCTTTTCCTCATCCAATGTCAAAAATGGCTGCGCATCGGTAAGGTCTGGGAATGGATTGGAAAATAATTCCTCTGACTCGAGTGGAGGGGCTATGGTGGTGGTGGTGGTGTCTTTGGAGGTGCACACAGCAGAGAGTGAGGAGGGTGCAGATACAGAGGATGAGGAGGGTGCAGAAGCGGAGGCCTCTGGTATGTCCTTTGAAGTAATCGCAAGCACCTTCTCCAACTTCCCACTTAGGCTCCGGCCTGGTGCACCTGCCCGACCCCTACCACCCCTGCGGAAAGGCATGCCTCTTCCTCTGCCTGTCATTTTCAAATTGACCCTGTGCCTAAGTCCCTAGAGAAGAGCAGTATTTTGGAAGCAGGTATATTGCAGGCCACAATCAATATTTGGTGGAAACAGGTATATCAATCCCCTTAATCAGTATTCTCTGAAAGCTGGTATATAAAACCCCTTAATCAGTATTTTGTAGAAGCAGGTATCTTGCAGGCCTCAATCAATATTTGGTAGAAAAAGGTATATCAATCCCCTTAACCATCCCAGGACCGCCGCACGCAGGATTGTGTCCTGGAGGCGGCCCTGTTATTCCTCCTAGACGTGCCGGCGCGTCATCTCGCGAGAGGCGAGATTTCCTGTGAACACGTGCACACAGGAGCGCGCTTTCACAGGAACCGAAGGTAAATCAGTGGATCTACAGCCTGCCAGTGGCGATCATTCGCTGGCAAGCTGTAGATGCGATTTTTTAACCCCTGAAAGGTATATCAGACGCTGTTTTGTTAACAGCGTCTGATATACCTGCTACCTGGTCCTCTGGTGGTCCCTTTTGCTTGGATCGACCACCAGAGGACACAGGCAGCTCTGTAATAAGTAGCACCAAGCACCACACTACACTACATCCCTCCGTCACTTATTAACCCCTGATCACCCCCCTGTCATTGATAACCCCCCTGTAAGGCTCCATTCAGACGTCCATATGTGTTTTGCGGATCTGTGGATCCGCAGATCCTCAAAACACGGACACCGCAGATCTGCAAAACACGGACAACGGCAATGTGCTTTCCGCATTTTGCGGATCCACACATTGCCAGAACTATATGAGAATGCCTTTTCTTGTCCGCA
Source organism: Bufo gargarizans (assembly GCF_014858855.1). Taxonomy (NCBI): domain Eukaryota; kingdom Metazoa; phylum Chordata; class Amphibia; order Anura; family Bufonidae; genus Bufo; species Bufo gargarizans. Next base: position 365,420,939 of record NC_058084.1, on the reverse strand, counting down.
ATTGCTGACAAGAATAGGACATGTTCTATCGGCTCTACAAAAAACGCAGTGTTCGCCCGATCAGGCCTGATCTTGTGCGCACACTTGCGTTCAGTCCGCCCCACCGCAGTGACAGAATTTTTTTTTCTGATCACTGCAAAAACACCTATAAAGATCACTTTTGAGGGGCATGGCGAGTCCATCGAAAAAAAAAAAATTTGGGCACAAGTTAGCGGAAATTTATTTTTATTTTTTTCTTGCAAAGTCTCATATTCCACTAACTTGTGACAAAAAATAAAATCTCACATGAACTCACCATACCCCTCACGGAATCCAAATGCGTAAACATTTTTAGACATTTATATTCCAGACTTCTTCTCACACTTTAGGGCCCCTAAAATGCCAGGGCAGTATAAATACCCCACAAGTGACCCCATTTTGGAAAGAAGACACCCCAAGGTATTCCGTGAGGGGTATGGTGAGTTCATGTAAAAAAAAAAAATAAATTGTCACAAGTTAGTGGAATATGAGACTTTGTAAGAAAAAAATTTAATTAAATAAAAAAATCATTTTCCGCTAACTTGTGACAAAAAATAAAAACTTCCATGAACTCACTATGCCCATCAGCGAATACCTTAGGGTGTCTACTTTCTGAAATGGGGTCATTTGTGGTGTGTTTGTACTGTCTGGGCATTGTAGAACCTCAGGAAACATGACAGGTGCTCAGAAAGTCAAAGTGCGTAAATTCACATTTTTGCACCATAGTTTGTAAACGCTATAACTTTTACCCAAACCAATAAATATACACTTATTGCATTTTTTATTAATCACAAAGACATGTAGAACAATACATTTAGAGAAAAATTTATAAAGAAATGTAGTTTTAATTGAAAAATTTTACAACAGAAAGTGAAAAATTTAGTTTTTTGCAAAAATTTCGGTCAATTTTGATTACTATAAAAAAAAAAAAATGTCAGCAGCAATGAAATGCCACCAAATAAAAGCTCTATTAGTGAGAAGAAAAGGAGGTAAAATTCATTTGGGTGGTAAGTTGTATGACCGAGCAATAAACCGTGAAAATAGCGTAGTGCAGAATTGTAAAAAGTGGTCTGGTCATTAAGGGGGTTTAAGCTAGGGGGGCTAAAGTGGTTAATCAGAATTTTGTGAAAGCAGGTATCTCAAACCCCTTAATCAGTATTTTGTGGAAGCAGGTATATAGAAACATAGAAACATAGAATGTGTTGGCAGATAAGAACCATTTGGCCCATCTAGCCTGCCCAATATACTGAATACTATGAATAGCCCCTGGCCCTATCTTATATGAAGGATGGCCTTATGCCTATCCCATGCATGCTTTAAACTCCACTGTATTTGCAGCGACCACTTCTGCAGGAAGGCTATTCCATGCATCCACTACTCTCTCAGTAAAGAAATACTTCCTGATATTATCAACACTGTAAAAGAGGAGAGAATATTTAAAAGAAGAAAAACTGCTACAAGAGGACATAGTTTTAAATGAGAGGGGCAAAAGTTTAAACCTTTGCCCCTCTCATTTAAAACTATGTCCTCTTGTAGCAGTTTTTATTCTTTTAAATATTCTCTCCTCTTTTACAGTGTTGATTCCCTTTATGTATTTAAGAGTTTCTATCATATCCCCTCTGTCTCGTCTTTCTTCCAAGCTATACATGTTAAGGTCCTTTAACCCTTCTGGTAAGTTTTATCTTGCAATCCATGTACAAGTTTAGTAGCTCTTTTTCCATTTGGTGTATCCCTCCAGGAACATCAACCCTGTTACAAATCTTATTGTCATCAGCAAAAATACACACTTTACCATCAAGGCCTTCTGCAATTTTGCTCATAATTTTTTTTAACAATATGGGTCCCAGAACAGATTCCTGAGGTACCCGACTGGTAACAAGACCATGGTCTGAATATACTCCATTGACTACAACCCTCTGTTGTCTGTCCCTCAGCCACTGCCTAACCCATTCAACAATATGGGAGTCCAAGCTCAAAGAATGCAATTTATTGATAAGCCTTCTATTTGGGACAGTATCAGAAGTCTTACTAAAGTCTAGATAAGCGATGTCTACTGCACCTCCGCCATCTATTATTTTAGTCACCCAATCAAAAAAATCTATAAGATTAGTTTGACATGATCTCCCTGAGGTAAACCCATGCTGTTTTTCATCTTTTAATCCATGGAATTTTGGATGTTCCACAATCCTCTACTTAACCCCTTAAGGACCAGGCTCATTTTCACCTTAAGGACCAGGCCATTTTTTGCAAATCTGACCAGTGTCACTTTAAGTGCTCATAACTTTAAAACGCTTCGACTTACCCAGGCCGTTCTGAGATTGTTTTTTCGTCACATATTGTACTTCATGACACTGCTAAAATTGGGTCAAAAAAGTTAATTTTTTTGCATAAAAAAATACATTTTTTACCAAAAATTTTGAAAAATTAGCAAATTTCAAAGTTTCAGTTTCTCTACTTCTGTAATACATAGTAATACCCCCAAAAATTGTGATGACTTTACATTCCCCATATGTCTACTTCATGTTTGTAGCATTTTGGGAATGATATTTTATTTTTTGGGGATGTTACAAGGCTTAGAAGTTTAGAAGCAAATTTTGAAATTTTTGAGAAATCTTCAAAATCCCACTTTTTATGGACCAGTTCAGGTTTGCAGTCATATTGTGAGGCTTAGATAATAGAAACCTCCCAAAAATGACCCCATTCTAGAAACTACACCCCTCAAGGTATTCAAAACTGTTTTTTCAAACTTTATTAACCCTTTAGGTCTTCCACAAGAGTTGATGGCAGATGGAGAAACAATTTTGAAATTTCTATTTTTTGGAAAATTTTCCAATATAATCAATTTTTTCCAGGAGTAAAACAAGGGTTAACTGCCAAACAACACTCAAAATGGGTTGCCCTGATTCTGTAGTTTGCAGAAACACCCCATATGTGGTCGTAAACTACTGTTTGGCCGAACGGTAGCACATAGAAGGAGGGGAACACCATATGGGTTTTGGAAGGCAGATTTTGCAGGACTGGTTTTGTTTATACCATGTCCCATTTGAAGCCCCCTGTTGCACCCCTAGAATAGAAATTTCAAAAAAGTGACTCCATCTAAGAAAGTACACCCCTCAAGGTATTCAAAACTGGGTTTACAAACTTTGTTAACCCTTTAGGTGTTCCACAAGAGTTAATGGCAGATGGAGAAACAATTTTGAAATTTCTATTTTTTGGAAAATTTTCCAATATAATCAATTTTTTCCAGGAGTAAAACAAGGGTTAACTGCCAAACAACACTCAAAATGGGTTGCCCTGATTCTGTAGTTTGCAAAAACACCCCATATGTGGTCGTAAACTACTGTTTGGCCGAACGGTAGCACATAGAAGGAGGGGAACACCATATGGGTTTTGGAAGGCAGATTTTGCAGGACTGGTTTTGTTTATACCATGTCCCATTTGAAGCCCCCTGTTGCACCCCTAGAATAGAAATTTCAAAAAAGTGACTCCATCTAAGAAAGTACACCCCTCAAGGTATTCAAAACTGGGTTTACAAACTTTGTTAACCCTTTAGGTGTTCCACAAGAGTTAATGGCAGATGGAGAAACAATTTTGAAATTTCTATTTTTTGGAAAATTTTCCAATATAATCAATTTTTTCCAGGAGTAAAACAAGGGTTAACTGCCAAACAACACTCAAAATGGGTTGCCCTGATTCTGTAGTTTGCAAAAACACCCCATATGTGGTCGTAAACTACTGTTTGGCCGAACGGTAGCACATAGAAGGAGGGGAACACCATATGGGTTTTGGAAGGCAGATTTTGCAGGACTGGTTTTGTTTATACCATGTCCCATTTGAAGCCCCCTGTTGCACCCCTAGAATAGAAATTTCAAAAAAGTGACTCCATCTAAGAAAGTACACCCCTCAAGGTATTCAAAACTGGGTTTACAAACTTTGTTAACCCTTTAGGTGTTCCACAAGAGTTAATGGCAGATGGAGAAACAATTTTGAAATTTCTATTTTTTGGAAAATTTTCCAATATAATCAATTTTTTCCAGGAGTAAAACAAGGGTTAACTGCCAAACAACACTCAAAATGGGTTGCCCTGATTCTGTAGTTTGCAAAAACACCCCATATGTGGTCGTAAACTACTGTTTGGCCGAACGGTAGCACATAGAAGGAGGGGAACACCATATGGGTTTTGGAAGGCAGATTTTGCAGGACTGGTTTTGTTTATACCATGTCCCATTTGAAGCCCCCTGTTGCACCCCTAGAATAGAAATTTCAAAAAAGTGACTCCATCTAAGAAAGTACACCCCTCAAGGTATTCAAAACTGGGTTTACAAACTTTGTTAACCCTTTAGGTGTTCCACAAGAGTTAATGGCAGATGGAGAAACAATTTTGAAATTTCTATTTTTTGGAAAATTTTCCAATATAATCAATTTTTTCCAGGAGTAAAACAAGGGTTAACTGCCAAACAACACTCAAAATGGGTTGCCCTGATTCTGTAGTTTGCAAAAACACCCCATATGTGGTCGTAAACTACTGTTTGGCCGAACGGTAGCACATAGAAGGAGGGGAACACCATATGGGTTTTGGAAGGCAGATTTTGCAGGACTGGTTTTGTTTATACCATGTCCCATTTGAAGCCCCCTGTTGCACCCCTAGAATAGAAATTTCAAAAAAGTGACTCCATCTAAGAAAGTACACCCCTCAAGGTATTCAAAACTGGGTTTACAAACTTTGTTAACCCTTTAGGTGTTCCACAAGAGTTAATGGCAGATGGAGAAACAATTTTGAAATTTCTATTTTTTGGAAAATTTTCCAATATAATCAATTTTTTCCAGGAGTAAAACAAGGGTTAACTGCCAAACAACACTCAAAATGGGTTGCCCTGATTCTGTAGTTTGCAAAAACACCCCATATGTGGTCGTAAACTACTGTTTGGCCGAACGGTAGCACATAGAAGGAGGGGAACACCATATGGGTTTTGGAAGGCAGATTTTGCAGGACTGGTTTTGTTTATACCATGTCCCATTTGAAGCCCCCTGTTGCACCCCTAGAATAGAAATTTCAAAAAAGTGACTCCATCTAAGAAAGTACACCCCTCAAGGTATTCAAAACTGGGTTTACAAACTTTGTTAACCCTTTAGGTGTTCCACAAGAGTTAATGGCAGATGGAGAAACAATTTTGAAATTTCTATTTTTTGGAAAATTTTCCAATATAATCAATTTTTTCCAGGAGTAAAACAAGGGTTAACTGCCAAACAACACTCAAAATGGGTTGCCCTGATTCTGTAGTTTGCAAAAACACCCCATATGTGGTCGTAAACTACTGTTTGGCCGAACGGTAGCACATAGAAGGAGGGGAACACCATATGGGTTTTGGAAGGCAGATTTTGCAGGACTGGTTTTGTTTATACCATGTCCCATTTGAAGCCCCCTGTTGCACCCCTAGAATAGAAATTTCAAAAAAGTGACTCCATCTAAGAAAGTACACCCCTCAAGGTATTCAAAACTGGGTTTACAAACTTTGTTAACCCTTTAGGTGTTCCACAAGAGTTAATGGCAGATGGAGAAACAATTTTGAAATTTCTATTTTTTGGAAAATTTTCCAATATAATCAATTTTTTCCAGGAGTAAAACAAGGGTTAACTGCCAAACAACACTCAAAATGGGTTGCCCTGATTCTGTAGTTTGCAAAAACACCCCATATGTGGTCGTAAACTACTGTTTGGCCGAACGGTAGCACATAGAAGGAGGGGAACACCATATGGGTTTTGGAAGGCAGATTTTGCAGGACTGGTTTTGTTTATACCATGTCCCATTTGAAGCCCCCTGTTGCACCCCTAGAATAGAAATTTCAAAAAAGTGACTCCATCTAAGAAAGTACACCCCTCAAGGTATTCAAAACTGGGTTTACAAACTTTGTTAACCCTTTAGGTGTTCCACAAGAGTTAATGGCAGATGGAGAAACAATTTTGAAATTTCTATTTTTTGGAAAATTTTCCAATATAATCAATTTTTTCCAGGAGTAAAACAAGGGTTAACTGCCAAACAACACTCAAAATGGGTTGCCCTGATTCTGTAGTTTGCAAAAACACCCCATATGTGGTCGTAAACTACTGTTTGGCCGAACGGTAGCACATAGAAGGAGGGGAACACCATATGGGTTTTGGAAGGCAGATTTTGCAGGACTGGTTTTGTTTATACCATGTCCCATTTGAAGCCCCCTGTTGCACCCCTAGAATAGAAATTTCAAAAAAGTGACTCCATCTAAGAAAGTACACCCCTCAAGGTATTCAAAACTGGGTTTACAAACTTTGTTAACCCTTTAGGTGTTCCACAAGAGTTAATGGCAGATGGAGAAACAATTTTGAAATTTCTATTTTTTGGAAAATTTTCCAATATAATCAATTTTTTCCAGGAGTAAAACAAGGGTTAACTGCCAAACAACACTCAAAATGGGTTGCCCTGATTCTGTAGTTTGCAAAAACACCCCATATGTGGTCGTAAACTACTGTTTGGCCGAACGGTAGCACATAGAAGGAGGGGAACACCATATGGGTTTTGGAAGGCAGATTTTGCAGGACTGGTTTTGTTTATACCATGTCCCATTTGAAGCCCCCTGTTGCACCCCTAGAATAGAAATTTCAAAAAAGTGACTCCATCTAAGAAAGTACACCCCTCAAGGTATTCAAAACTGGGTTTACAAACTTTGTTAACCCTTTAGGTGTTCCACAAGAGTTAATGGCAGATGGAGAAACAATTTTGAAATTTCTATTTTTTGGAAAATTTTCCAATATAATCAATTTTTTCCAGGAGTAAAACACGGGTTAACTGCCAAACAACACTCAAAATGGGTTGCCCTGATTCTGTAGTTTGCAAAAACACCCCATATGTGGTCGTAAACTACTGTTTGGCCGAACGGTAGCACATAGAAGGAGGGGAACACCATATGGGTTTTGGAAGGCAGATTTTGCAGGACTGGTTTTGTTTATACCATGTCCCATTTGAAGCCCCCTGTTGCACCCCTAGAATAGAAATTTCAAAAAAGTGACTCCATCTAAGAAAGTACACCCCTCAAGGTATTCAAAACTGGGTTTACAAACTTTGTTAACCCTTTAGGTGTTCCACAAGAGTTAATGGCAGATGGAGAAACAATTTTGAAATTTCTATTTTTTGGAAAATTTTCCAATATAATCAATTTTTTCCAGGAGTAAAACAAGGGTTAACTGCCAAACAACACTCAAAATGGGTTGCCCTGATTCTGTAGTTTGCAAAAACACCCCATATGTGGTCGTAAACTACTGTTTGGCCGAACGGTAGCACATAGAAGGAGGGGAACACCATATGGGTTTTGGAAGGCAGATTTTGCAGGACTGGTTTTGTTTATACCATGTCCCATTTGAAGCCCCCTGTTGCACCCCTAGAATAGAAATTTCAAAAAAGTGACTCCATCTAAGAAAGTACACCCCTCAAGGTATTCAAAACTGGGTTTACAAACTTTGTTAACCCTTTAGGTGTTCCACAAGAGTTAATGGCAGATGGAGAAACAATTTTGAAATTTCTATTTTTTGGAAAATTTTCCAATATAATCAATTTTTTCCAGGAGTAAAACAAGGGTTAACTGCCAAACAACACTCAAAATGGGTTGCCCTGATTCTGTAGTTTGCAAAAACACCCCATATGTGGTCGTAAACTACTGTTTGGCCGAACGGTAGCACATAGAAGGAGGGGAACACCATATGGGTTTTGGAAGGCAGATTTTGCAGGACTGGTTTTGTTTATACCATGTCCCATTTGAAGCCCCCTGTTGCACCCCTAGAATAGAAATTTCAAAAAAGTGACTCCATCTAAGAAAGTACACCCCTCAAGGTATTCAAAACTGGGTTTACAAACTTTGTTAACCCTTTAGGTGTTCCACAAGAGTTAATGGCAGATGGAGAAACAATTTTGAAATTTCTATTTTTTGGAAAATTTTCCAATATAATCAATTTTTTCCAGGAGTAAAACAAGGGTTAACTGCCAAACAACACTCAAAATGGGTTGCCCTGATTCTGTAGTTTGCAAAAACACCCCAAATGTGGTCGTAAACTACTGTTTGGCTAAACGGCAGGACATAGAAGAAGGGGAACGCCATACGGTTTTTGGAAGGCAGATTTTGCTGGACTGGTTTATTTACACCATGTACCCTTTCAAGCCCCCTGATGCACCCCTAGAGTAGAAACTCCATAAAAGTGACCCCATCTAGGAAACTACGGGATAAGGTGGTTGTTGTTTTGGGACAATTTTTGGGGTAAATTAGATTTTTGGTTGCTCTATATTACTCTTTTTTGAGGCAATGTAACAAAAAAATTTAATTCTAAAATTGTTTCTACATTCGCTATTTAGTTTTGTGGAACACCTAAAGGGTTAACATAGTTTGTAAAGTAATTTTTGAATACCTTGAGGGGTGTAGTTTCTTAGATGGGGTCACTTTTTTGGAGTTTCTAGTCTAGGCTACATCAGGGGGGGCTTCTAATGGGACATGGTGTAAAAAAAAAAAACTGTCCATCAAAATCTGCCTTCCAGAAACCATATGGAGTTCCCTTCGTTCTATGCCCTGCCGTGCGGCTATATAGCCATTTACGACCACATATGGGGTGTTTCTGCAAACTACAGAATTGGGGCAATAAATGTTTAGTTTTGTTTGGCTGTTAACCCTTGCTTTATTACCGGCAAAATGGATTTAAATTTAAATTTTGCCCAAAAATAGGTGTTTTGGCACCGTTTTTATTTTATATTTTTAACACCGTTCATCCGAGGCGTTTGGTAAAAAGTTATTTTTATAGCGACGACTTTTACGCACGCGACGATGCCCAATATGTATGGCTCTCAGACTTTGGAGACACTAAGCAGGCATCCTAAAACTGCGGCCCTCCAGATGATGTAAAACTACAATTCCCACCATGCCCTGATGATGGCTGTAGGTTATCTGGGCATGCTGGGAGTTATAGTTTTACAACATCTGGAGGGCCGCAGTTTGAGGATGCCTGCACTAAAACTAATATTTTTTGGGGAAAGAAAAATTGTTTTCGTGTCTCCAAAGTCTGAGAGCCATAGTGTTTTATGTTCTCTAGTGAACTGTTGGGGATTATAAAAATTTAGTACTCCATGGAAGTGTGATACTCCCTGAAGCAATCGATAATGCAGAGGCCCGGATGATCGGGGCACTTGTCACATTGAGTTGTGGTGTCCTTCCGTATCCCCCTCTTGTGACACACTCTGCACTTTTTTTGGGTTCGTCCCTTCTTTCCAGTATGGGGGACCACACCTGGAAAGTGTTGGCCAGGGACGATCCGGGCGCCTCCAGTTCCCGAGGTACTCCGGCCTGCTCTTTCCCGGTCCGAAAAGATCAGGTCTTTGAGGACTGCCTCATAGAATTGGAGGAATGTCCCTGTGCTGCCAGCGCTTCGGGATAGTACAAAAGAGTTGTACATGGCAACCTGCACCATGTAGACCGCAACTTTTTTGTACCATGCCCGGGTTTTGCGCATGGCGTTATATGGCGTGAGGACTTGATCAGAGAGATCAACTCCTCCCATATACCGATTGTAGTCGACGATACAATCGGGCTTGAGGACCGTTGCCGCGGTACCTCGCACAGGGACTGGGGTGGTGCTGTTACCGTGGATTGTGGACAGCATAAGGACATCCCTCTTGTCCTTATACCTGACCAGCAACAGGTTTCCACTGGTAAGTGCACGGGTCTCACCCCTGGGGATAGGTACCTGGAGGGGGTAGGCAGGGAGGCCGCGTTGATTTTTCCGCACGGTCCCACAAGCGAACGTGGATCTGGCGGCAAGGGACCTGAACAAGGGAATGCTGGTATAAAAGTTGTCCACGTACAAGTGGTAACCCTTATCCAGCAGTGGGTACATAAGGTCCCACACGAGTTTCCCGGTAACACCCAGAGTGGGGGGACATTCTGGTGGTTGAATCCGGGAATCTCGCCCCTCGTACACACGAAATTTGTAAGTGTACCCTGAGGTACTCTCACAAATTTTGTATAGCTTCACGCCATACCTCGCCCGCTTTGTGGGAATGTATTGGCGGAAACTGAGTCTCCCCTTGAACGCAACGAGAGACTCATCAACCGCGACCTCCCTTCCAGGTACGTAGGCCTGCTAAAATGTGGCCCCAAAGTGATCGATGACCGGCCGTATCTTGTACAGCCGGTCATAGGCAGGATCACCTCGGGGTGGACATGCTGCATTATCGGAATAATGCAGACATTTCCGGATGGCCTCAAACCGGTGACGTGTCATGACCATACTGTACAGTGGGGTCTGGTACAGGACGTCCCCACTCCAGTATTGCCTGACACTGGGTTTTTGGACTAGACCCATATGCAGCACGAGGCCCCAAAATGTCCTCATTTCGGCTGCACTGACCGGCGTCCAGCCACCGGGTCTAGCCAAAACTGAGCCTGGGTTTTGAGCGACGAACTGTTGGGCGTACAGATTCGTCTGCTCCACCATCAAATTCACCAGTGGGTTACTGAAAAAAAAACTAAAAAAGTCTATTTCAGTAAACCCCACTGTGGGAATCTGGATTCCAGGATTGCCAGCGAAATCCGGAATCTCAGGCTCAAAGTCCACTGGGGGACACCAGCTAAGTTCATCGGCAGGGGGCTCCGGTGAACTTATTTGGTGGGCCGGGAAACCAGTACGAACCCCAGGGCGGCTCGTACTAGGGTGGGCCACAGGATCCCTAGCATGTGTGGCCCCTGGCTCCGCCTGGCGGCGTCTCCGCTGCCTTGGTGGCTCATCGTCATCCGATGATGATGAGGAGGATGCGGATGACAAAAGGAAGGTGGGGTCATCCTCATCCTCACTGGGGCTCTCAGAGTCGGAGGCAATCTGGGCATATGCCTCCTCGGCCGAGAACACCCGGCGGGCCATGTGTGTGTGTGTGTGTGCGTGTGTATGTGCGTGCGTGTAAAACTTTATTCTATGTGCGTGTGTGTGGGGGCACGGGTGTTCACGTACTAAAAAGTCCAGGCAAAAAAAAGTGTTAGGAAAAAAAAAAAAAAAAAAGTTCAAACTTGCTGATCTGCGGTTCAACGCTGATCAGCGGTCGGTGGGGTGGTGGGGCGCTAAAAAGTGCCGGCCAGTCAGCGCACGCAGAAAAAAAAAAAAAGTGAAGGGTCTGGTGGGGGGGGGAGGGGGTTGGTGGGTGGGGGGGGGGCTGGTGGTGGGGGGGGATGCGGGGGGGGGCTGGTGGTGGGGGGGATGCGGGGGGGGCAAGTGGCAGGGGGGGTCTGGGGTCTGAAAGTTGAAAAAAAAAAGTTTGGAATAAATGTGCTTTTTTTTTTTTTTTTTTTCTAACTTTTCCCTTCTATCCCTGCCTAAAGGTGCCTCTCCCTCACTGACCCTAACCTACCTGGGTGGCGATGGGTGCAGGAGGGTGATGGATGCCGATTTAGGGGGACACAGGAGCTGGTGCTGGACGATGCTGCACGGTCAGGGTGCTGGACAGGAAGAGGAGGGGAGAGAGGAGCGCAGGAAGTTTGAATCTCGCGCCTCTCTCCCCTGCACCAATCAGCACCCTGGACAGCGGCGTTCAGCACCAGGGCCAGCTCCGCCTCTGCAAATCCTCGGACTGCGATTGGTGGTGTAAAATTACGCCACCGATCGCAGTCTTTTTCCGGTTCATCGGGTCACAGGACACCCGAATGGACCGGAAACGCAGAAAACCGCAGGTCTGAATTGACCTGCGGTTTTCTGCGCTCGCCGATACGGGGGGTCCAATGACCCCCCCCTGCGTTGTTACGGGATGCCGGCTGAATGATTTCAGCTGAAATCCCGTTTCGATTAACCCCCGCGGCGCCGGAATTCTGATTTTAAGTCAGGACGTACCGGTACGTCCTCGGTCCTTAAGGACTCGGGAAATAGGGCGTACCGGTACGTCCTCGGTCCTTAAGGGGTTAAGTATGGTTTCCATTAATTTTCCCACTATTGATGTCAGGCTTACTGGCCTATAGCTGCCCGATTCCGCCCTACTACCTTTCTTGTGAATGGGCACAACATTTGCTAATTTCCAATCTTCTGGGACGACTCTTGTTACCAGTGATTGGTAAATATATCTGTTAATGGTTTTGCTAGTACACCGCTTAGCTCTTTTAATAGCTTTGGGTGTATCCCATGAGGCCCCTGTGACTTATTTGTATTCATTTTAGATAGCTGACTTAGAACCTCTTCCTCTGTAAAGAGACATGCATCAAAAGATTAATTAGTCTTCCTCCCTAACTGAGGTCCTTTTCCTTCATTTTCCTTTGTAAAAACTGAACAGAAGTATTCATTGAGGCAGTCAGCTAGTTCTTTATCTTCTTCCATTTACCTTCATTCTTTTGTTTTTAATTTGGTAATTCCTTGTTTTAATTTCCTTTTTTATTTATGTATCTGAAGAATGTCTTATCACCTTTTTTCACTGACTGAGCTAATTTCTCTTCAGCCTGTGCTTTAGAACATAAAACGTATAACTTGCTTGGCCTCTCTCTGCCTAATCTTTTAAATTTCCCTGTCATTGTATTATTATTTTTTTTATAGTTACTAAATGCTATCTTTTTTTTTTAAATCATTTTGGCCACTTTTGCTGAGTACCACAGTGGTCTCTTCCTTTTTTGCTTTTACTGACAAGCTTAATACAATTATCTGTTGCCTTCAATAGTGAGTAGTCCCATTTCTCCTGGACTCCATTGAAACTGTTCCAGTCTGATAGGGCCTCGTATACCACTAATCTAATTTTAGAAAAGTAAGTTTTTCTAAAATCAAAAACTTTGTTTTTGTGTGGTGTGACTCAGTCACTGTACTTATAGTAAACCACAGTGACTGGTGATCACTAGATCCCAAGCTTTCCCCTACAGTAATATCAGATACCAAATTCCCATTTGTGAATACTAGATATAAAAAGGCCTCCTTCCGGGTTGACTCCTCAACTACTTGTTGTAGAGATAATCCCGGTAGGGAATTTAGAATATCTGTACTCCTGGCAGAACTAGCTATTTTGGTTTTCCAGTTTACATCAGGAAGATTAAAGTCTCCCATAATGATAACTTCCCCTTTCAATGTAATTTTAGCTATTTCCTCAACTAGTAGATCATCTAATTCTTTGACTTGGCCAGGTGGTCTATATATCACACCTACACGAGTTACCTTAGGATTATTAAGCTGCAACGTAACCCAAACTGACTCTAAATTAGTCTCACTAACTTGTATTAGGTTAGATTTTATGCTATCTTTCACATACAGGGCCCCTTAATCAGTATTTTGCAGAAGCAGGTATATCACAAGCCTCAATCAATATTTGGTGGAACAGGTATATCAATCCCCTTAATCAGTAATTTGTGGAAGCAGGTATATCACAGCCCTCAGTGTTTTGTGGAAGCAGGTATATCAAACCCCTTAATCAGTATTTTGTAGAAACAGGTATCTCGCAGGCCTCTATCAATATTTGGTGGAAGCAGGTATATCAATCCCCTTAAAGGGACACTGACAGGGCCAATAAGCATATTGAGGTATATATATGGCAGTACAGGTCTTATAATGGGTATTACAATCATATAAGTATCCCCCTGTCCACATTATACATACAGTAAACTTAAGTTTTATAACCTGCTCCAACGGTCTTCAATCTGCCCAAGGGGCGGCGTTTCACCTCTCTTGCGCCCAGCCAGCCTCCCCCAACTGCCGCTTTGAAGCGCCGCCCAGCTCATGAATATTCAGTTTGCTGGGCGGCTTCTGCGGTCCCCGCTCTGAAGCGCTGCGCTGAACAGTGCCCTGCGCATGCGCCGGATCTTGTGAAGTCGGGGACAGTAAGCGCCTGCCCAGCGAAGTGAATATTGATGAACTGGGCGGGGCTTACTGTACCGGACTTCACAAGATCCGGCGCATGCGCCGGGCACTGTTAAGCGCAGCGCTTCAGAGCGGGGACCGCAGAAGCCGCCCAGCAAACTGAATATTCATGAGCTGGGCGGCGCTTCAAAGCAGCAGTTGGGGAGGCTGGCTGGGCGCAAGAGAGGTGAAACGCCGCCCCTTGGGCAGATTGAAGACCGTTGCAGCAGGTTATAAAACTTAAGTTTACTGTATGTATAATGTGGACAGGGGGGATATTTATATGATTGTAATACCCATTATAAGACCTGTACTGCCATATATATACCTCAATATGCTTATTGGCCCTGTCTGTGTCCCTTTAATCAGTATTTTGTGGAAGCAGGTATATCGCAGGTCTCAATCAGTATTTTCTGGAAGCAGGTATATCAAACCCCTTATTCAGTATTTTGTAGAAGCAGGTATATTGCAGACCTCAATCAATATTTTGTGGAAGCAGGGATATCAAACCCCTTAATCAGTATTTTGTGGAAGCAGGTATATTGCAGCCCTCCATATTAGGTGGAAAAAGGTATATCAACCTCCTTAATCAGTATTTTGTGGAAGCAGGTATATCAAACCCCTTATTCACTTTTTTGTAGAAGCAGGTATATTGCAGACCTCAATCAGTATTTTGTGGAAGCAGGGATATAAAACCCCTTAATCAGTATTTTGTGGAAGCAGGTATATCGCAGCCCTCCATCAATAGTTTGTGGAAACAGATATATCAAACCCCTTAATCAGTATTTTGTGGAAGCTGGTATATCAAACCCCTTAATCAGTATTTTGTGGAAGTAGGCATATCACACCCCTCAATTATTTTTTTTGCCACAACAGTTATATCACAACACCCTGTTTATTTTGGGCAACAGGTATAGCGCAGCTGTCAATCAGTATTTTGTGGAAGCAGAAATATCGCACCCCTCAATCAATATTTGGTAGAAACAGGTATATCAATCCCCTTAAGCAGTATTTTGTGGAAGCAGGTATATCGCAGCCCTCAATCAATATTTAGTGGAAAGATGTATATCAAACCCCATAATCATTATTTTGTCGAAGCAGGTATATCGCAGGCCTCAATCAATATTTGGTGGAAACAGGCATATCAAACCCCTTAATCAGTATTGTGTGGATATGAAAATAAAAATTATTAATTTAAAAAATTCACATCCTATTTTTGCCATCCATTTAATGCATACCAAAAATGTATGCGTTAACAGATGCCTCAGACTGATGCCGTACAGTGGCATCCATTCACCATACAGTTCCATGGTAGAAAAAAATATTACATTAACGTATGCATTTTTTTAATGGACTCTGCAGGATACAAAAACGTGTAGTGCTGCACATTTGTATACATCAAACCGATAGCAAATAAAAAATTTCTAGGCTCCACTGAGATCGCGAAAACTCTGATCCGATGGTATATTCTAACCCCCAGGCGTTCCCATGGTGACAGGGACGCTTGTCGGGGAGGAGTATGCCGAAGTGGAACAACTGTACAGATAAAAAAAAAAGATGAATATTCTAAAAAAACTAATATATTCGATATAGTGTTATATATTAGTTTTTTAGAATATTAGTAATTTTTTCCATCTAAAGTCATGATTCCTCCCTGCTTAAGTTGCTTGAGGGCCAATGACTCATTGGCCCAGTAGCAAGAAGCAGGGAGGAATCATGTGTTCAGATGGGAAAAAATGACGAATATTCGCTATAGCGAATATATAGCACTATATTCGAAATATTCGCGAATTCCCAAAGTTGCGATATTCGAGATAAAAATTTGCTACTTGAATATTTGCGCTCAACACTTTGTCATAAAACTATGAAACCAATAGATGGCTCTGTTCATGAGTCATAAACAGCGCCATCTATTGGTTTCATAGTCTTATGACAAGAGTAATAGTATTGTCATACTATAGTATTGGCCCATCTATTGCTTTCATAGTCTTATGACAATTCTATTACTCTTGTCATAAGACTATGAAACCAATAGATGAGTAGTGAGTAGTGTAGATCGCGCATGTCTTTCCCATATGCCCATGTTTATGCAAATTAATTTTTACATGACAAAAATGTATAGAAAGGTTATTGAATATTATGTTAGGACAATCAGAAAACTTTTTGTCTCCCTAATAATATTGATCTAGGTGCGCAGGTCCACTCAAGCCATCCAACATATCTGGAGTAGCTTTGAGGCTTACTGGCTCTCAGTCAGATGAGAGCTGGTTTGGAATGTCTCATAGTGAACAAGGCTGCCATTGTAAGGTATGCTGACTAAGCCTGTCATCTGTCTCATGTATAGATTGATGGCTTGCATATACCTGGCTTTTGGCATATAGCCTTTGTGTGGTTGTCTATTGTATGTCGTAGATAATAGGAGTCCAAGACGCATTCAGCCATCCTCTTAATGCGGTTTCCAAACCATATTGATGGGGTTTCCATCAATTTCTAACCTTTTTTTGTAAACCAGACACCCTCTCTTCTTCAGAGCAGGGGGTGCCTGGTTTGATGCTCAGGTCTCCCATTGACTTTAATTGTATTAAATTGTACTCAAGCACCCGCAGTATTTGGCCCAAGCACTCGGATGTGCCGAGCATAGCGATGCTTGAGCCGAACAGCAGTTTGGCTGAGCATGCTCGCTCAACACTAATAGTGATACATCATAAAATATGTATTACTTTGCATTTCACATATGTCTAGTAGTGTTGGGCGGGTATATTAATCGCGAATATTGCCACTGAGAATTTGCAAATATTTAGAATATAGTGATATATATTTGTAATTTTTCATATTCTAGATAAATTTTTTTCATCAGTAACCTCCTTTCTTGCTTGTGGGCCAATGAGAAGGCTGCAATGTCTTTGACTGAGCTTAGCAACATCCCTAACAAACAATAGGAAAGTTGCCTACCCCTTACTATATAAGAACCTTCCCAGCAGCCCTTGTATGCAGTATTTTGCAGATCTGAGAGAGACAGCAGTGTTATTGCTGTGTGTAACAAGCCCCTGCTCGTGCTATTCTGCTCTCTCTCTCTGCTGGTTCCGCCGTTGATGATCCGGCCTCAAACGACCGCTCGTGTCGTTTTAATTCTCACAGAACTAACACCAGTCAGGCTGTATGTGAGTTCAAACTGACAATTCTTTATTGAATGCATCACATATATTTATATTGACAGTTGGAATACCTCTTTCAATTGGTAAATTGTAAAACCCCCTCTGATTGGCTATGCAAATGAGGTAAGCAGAGATTAGTTCAAGAGCTTGGCTGGGAGGCAGATGGGTGTGGCCATTGTCACAGAGAGATTCAAACCATGACATTACCCCCCCCCCCGGGAAACAGTTCAACAGCCACAGTGGGACCCTCACCGGGTCAACTCGAGGATGTTGGAAAAGTAGTCTTAAGTATGGTGAAATTGTAGGGTTGCAAAGCCAGGCTCCACCTTAGTAATCGGCCATTCTCTCCCGCCACCCGGTTTAGCCATATCAAGGGATTGTGGTCCGTCATGACGGTAAAAGAGCGTCCATAGACGTAGGGCTGCAATTTCTTTAAAGCCCAGACTAAAGCCAAACATTATTTTTCCACGGCAGCATATCCAACTTCACGGGGTAACAACTTGCGGCTGAGATACGCCATCGGGTGCTCCTTCCCATCGTCGCCAACTTGACTTAGTACGGCTCCCAGTCCGAACATGGAGGCGTCTGTATGTACGACAAAGCGTTTGTTAGGATCGGGTGCCGCCAGTATGGGAGCTTGTGTTAGGGTGGTTTTCAACTGTTGAAATGCTGTTTCGCACTCCGGGGACCACAGGACCTGTCTAGGGAGATTCTTTTTGGTCAGGTCCGTCAGTGGTTTGGCTATGTCACTATAGTGAGGTACAAACTTTCTGTAGTACCCGGCTGTCCCTAAAAATGCAAGTACCTGGGCCTTGGTTCTGGGACCCGGCCAGTTTAGGATGGCCTTGGTTTTTGCAGGCTCCGGCCTCTGCTTCCCACATCCCACTCTATGTCCCAAATATTGTACCTCAGACATCCCAATATTACACTTGTCTGGCTTCAGGGTCAGGCCTGCAACTCTGATTCTGTCTAGCACTATGCCCAGGTGTCTGAGATGCTCCTCCCATGTCTGGCTATAGATTGCGATGTCATAAAGATATGCGCATGCAAAATCCTGCAGACCACCGAGGAGTTGATCTATCATTCGTTGGAAGGTAGCCGGAGCATTTTTCATCCCGAATGGCATTACCCGGAACTGGCAAAGGCCAAACGGGGTGATGAAGGCCGACTTTGGAATGGCGTCCGCCTCCAGGGGAATCTGCCAGTAACCCTTACACAAGTCAATAGTCGTCAGATAATGTCCCTGAGCTATTTTGTCCAACAATTTGTCCACTCGGGGCATGGGATAGTTTTGGGACTAATACTACAGAGGAAGCCCAGGGGCTTGCTGATGGTTCGATCACCCCTAACTCAAGCATCTGCCTAATCTCTGCTCTCATCCCTTCTTGCACAGCTCCGGGAATCCTATAGGCTGATTGTCTCAGGGGTTTCTGCCCGAGGGTCTCCACCTTGTGCACTGCCAAGTGAGTGTATCCAGGGAGTGTTGAGAACATCTCTTTCCGGTCCTGGAGTAATTCCCTGACCTGTTCTTGTTCTTGGGATCCTAACCCATATCCTAACTGAACATCTTCCACCCCCCTAGAACGGTTACTGATCGCAGGAAGCTCCAGCATCGGCAGGTATTCAGAGTCCCCAGTGGCAGGAGCGCATATGGCGGCTACTGCCTCAGCCCTCTCGTGATAGGCCTTCATCATATTGATGTGGAATGTCCTCTTAATTCTTGTGTCTGCACAGCTGGCGACCACGTAGGTGGTGTCGCACAGCTGTTTTACCACCTGATAGGGGCCCTGCCAGGAGGCCTGTAATTTATTTTGCTTCAAGGGTTTTAGCACTAGGACCTTCTGTCTGACACAAAAAGTGCGATTCCGAGCAGATCGATCATACCAAACCTTCTGCTGACTCTGGGCTGATTGCATATTCTCATGGATTAGCTCGGTAAGTTCCCGCAGTCGATCCCTGAGTTCCAAGACGTAACTAAGGATGGGGAGGCCTTCAGTATCCTCCCCCTTCCCACTGGGCCCTCACTAAGTCTAGGGGTCCCCTAACCCTTCGCCCATACAACAGCTCAAATGGTGAAAACCCTGTGGACTCTTGAGGTACCTCCCTGTATGCGAACAGTAGGTGGGGAAGATATTTTTCCCAATCCTTCCTACTCTCCACGAAGGCCCGAAGTAGCTGTTTTAGGGTCCCGTTAATTCTTTCGCACAGCCCGTTCATTTGGGGGTGGTAGGGTGCACTCTGGAGGGTTTTAATACCACAGAGGCGCCAGAGCTGCTGGGTCAGCTCGGCGGTGAACTGATTTCCTTGATCAGACAATATCTCCTGGGGAAATCCTACCCTAGTAAACACCCGCAGTAAGGCATCAGCTACCGTGTCAGCCTGGATATTGGATAGGGGAATAGCTTCCGGGTAGCGGGTGGCGTAATCCACCACTGTAAGAATATACTTCTTCCCAGTGGCACTGGGGCGGGCCAGTGGGCCAATAATGTCTACTGCTATCTGGCTAAAGGGTTCCCTAATTATCGGCATGGGGTGCAGAGAGGCTTTTGGATGATCCCCCGCCTTTCCTACTCTCTGGCAAGTCTCACAGGTCCGGCAGTATTCTCGTACCTCTGCATGTAACCTAGGCCAGAAGAAAGCACGAGACAACCGACTGCGGGTCTTAGCTATCCCTATATGTCCGGCCAAGGGGATGTCGTGAGCCAGCCTCAATAGCTCCTGTCTGTACTTCTGGGGTACGACTAGCTGTTTGTGGGGGCCCTCGTGCTTCCCGTTGCCCACCCCTTCAGTGTAACGATAAAGAAGCCCTCTCTCCCACTCTATTCTGTCTTCCCCTAACCCCCCTGGATCCTTGCCCGCCCTGTCCCGATAGCACGCTAAAGTATGGTGTCTCTGGGTTTCTTGCCTAACGTCGGAAAGAGAATCCCAGGACATGGGGTTGTGAAGTCGGGGTAACGTGGGAGGATTTGGTCTTACCTGGGTCCCCATAGGAGTGGAGTTGCCTTGTAGGTGGCTTTGTTGTCGGGTGGTCACAGCCATGGCAGTCTCTGGTGCAAATGAAGAAGTCAAATGCCCCAAGTCGTTCCCCAAAAGTACTTCTGCGGGTAACTCACAGAGTATCCCTACTCTCACTTGTCGCTTCCCTGAGCCCCAATCCAGGTGAACTCTGGCGGCGGATAAGTGCAGCACCTTGCCCCCTGGTACCCTGACTGCCACAGTCTGGCCGGTTCGGGCCGACTGAGGAACCATGTGAGGCTGAATAAGGGTAATCGTAGCCCCGGAATCACGAAGTCCCTGGCCGGCTGCCCATTAACCCATACCGCCTGACGATGGTGCTGCCGATTATCTTCAGCTGCGGCCTGGACGGGATCGGCCTCGAACAGCTCACCAAACTCTTCCTGAACATCTAGAGGTTTGGCCTCGTTCTGGAGGCAATAATTCGCTGACCTGGATAACTGGGCAGTCTCTTGGTACCTTGGGGATCGGTTAGGGCAATAACGCTGCAGATGACCCGTCTGATTACAGGTATAGCACTTAGGCCCGGTAGAAGGTTTTGATTGGGCTAAGGGTCTAGAGGCAGCCCACTGAGATACTGGAGTTGGGCTCGAGGTCGGTACACTGGGCTGCAGTAGTGGATAGCGCTGGCCTCCAATGGATCTCCGAGAGTCCAGATATTCATCGGCCAAAGTAGCTGCTTGCTGTACCGTCTGTGGCCGCTTATCTCGCACCCAATCCCATACTATCGGAGGGGTGTGGTCAAAGAACTGCTCTAAAAGAACTAGCTGGGTGATGTCCTCTATGGTATGAGCATGGCTTCCCTGGAACCAGCCCTTTAGGTTCCGCTGCAGACGATGTGCCCACTCCACGTAGGTTAGGTTGCCTTGTTTCTGGGATTCTCAAAACTTAATCCGGCTGGCTTCAGGGGTAATGGCAAATCGGGCTAGCAGGGCTTCTTTTACCCGGTCATAATCCATGGCGTCCTCATCCTCCATGGCCTGATACGCATCCGCAGCTTTGCCAGTTAGGTTACTCGCCAGTAAGGCGACCCGATCTTGGGACGGCACTTCATGTATCTGGCACAGTCTCTCAAAGTCCTGGAGGAACTCTTCTATTTCCTCCTCTTCTTCCTTAAATAATTTTAATGCGCGAAAGGGCAACTTGCGGAGAGGTGTTGTATCTCTAGGTGCTATCTCTGATCGCCGTATTTCCGCCATTCTCCACTCATGTTGTCGCTACAATTCTCTCTCTTGTCACTCTAGTTCTCTCTCTTGCCGCTCATCCTGCAGCTGGATGTCTCTGATGGCATTCTGTATGGCGGTCTCGGATGGGTTGGCACCATATAATGCCAACCGTTCTCTAACTCGTTGCTGAAACAAGGCTTCCACGGACCGAGGTCCAGCATCACCATCCCTCTGATCCATCTCAGCTAACTCACTGATCAAGGTGGCCTTGTTGTTTGTGCCAGCGATCCCTCCTCGGCTCTCAAATAAATCTTTCAGCGTGTCTCTCCTGCAGGCTGCGTAGCTGGTCATTACTAGTTATGATTTGGAGTGTCCCCGTAACTGGAGAGCCAATCCCACTGCTGTCACCAAAGTAATGAGCCCCTGCTCGCTCTATTCTGCTCTCATGGCACTCCCTGATGTGACCACAATATCTGCTGGTACCGCCGTTGATGATCCGGCCTCAAACGACCGCTCGTGTCGTTTTAATTCTCACAGAACTAACACCAGTCAGGCTGTATGTGAGTTCAAACTGACTATTCTTTATTGAATGCATCACATATATTTATATTGACAGTTGGAACACCTCTTTCAATTGGTAAATTGTAAAACCCCTTCTGATTGGCTATGCAAATGAGGTAAGCAGAGATTAGTTCAAGAGCTTGGCTGGGAGGCAGATGGGTGTGGCCATTGTCACAGAGAGATTCAAACCATGACACTGTGCTCTCTACTTTCCTGTGTCATTACATTAGATAGTTAGTTAGTTAGCTTATATATATAATACAGATAGTTAGTGGGAGATAGTCAGTGTAAGTTAGATAGTGACATAGTGTAGCTGCTGTCCAAACATACATAGTGCTGTATGCATGTATGCATGCTACATACATAGTGCTGTGATGTCACAAGTTCACAACATACTTAGTGCGCAATCACTTATAAGTAGAGATGGCCTTGCGGTTTGCCCGGCGGTCATTTCGCGGTGAACTTTGCGTGTGTCGCGATTCGCCGAACTTGCGAACATATGGAGAAATTCGCGCCCGCCATATTATTTTACATTGTGAAGAACTTTGACCCATGACACATCCATCAGGTGGTACAGGACAGCCAATTGAGATGCTTTAGCACATGGACATACCCCCTACCTTTTAAATAAACCTGATCTGGCCCCCATTTTACATTCAGTGTTTTGCCAGTGTAGGGAGAGGTTGCTGTATGGAGCAGGGACAGGCTGTTAGGGACACCAACGCTAGCTAATAGGGCCACAAAAGTCATTTTAGGGACTAGTATAGGTGTGCTATCGATAGGTGTGATACACAGAGGCGTGCGACATACTTATTATATACTTTTATAATGTTTTAAAAACACATAGTTTTAAAGTATATTATAGTGCATTTGTATTGTGCGGTTCTGCTGCGATACTGCAGGTATATAGAGGGACAAGCGTTTTTGGAACAAATAATTTCTACTGGTGTTATATACCAGTCGCCCCTCAAAAACACTGATTGAAGCGGGGTGTTATTTAGCAATATACTTTCTTTATCGTGCATTTGGGTACTGTATAGTGCATTTGAGCATGCGCATACGTGAAAATTATATTGCCGATATTTCGCATTGAAATAGTTTTTTATGGAGATCGCATATTCGAATAATACATTTGGTATGTCACTGTCCATGTTGTGGGACTATTTGTGCACTTCTAGTAATTATTTCTTGGCTGCAAATAGGAGCTGAAGGTTTTCGCCTGCCATTAAAATGAATGGGACCTGCCGCGAACTTGCGGTTCGCGAACATTTGATCGCGTTCGCGAACTGTCCTGGCAGATGTTATAAGTAGTCAGAATATTGCACCAAAATATTTGCACCATTAGTGCCGATTTCGCAATCGTGAATATATTGGAGCACTCTATCTGCATATAAAGCTATTGTAATGTTCTGCCAGGCAGAGAATATGAACCGCATGGTATGAAGTGTGAGTCCAGACTAAATAGAGGAGCAGTAATGACCACAAGCTACACCTGAGACAAGTGGTGTTGTCATTACCAACAAAAATACTGCAACAAGTCAAAACAGATAGGCTGTCAAATAACCTAACGTGCAGCTAGTCTCTCAGATCTTCTAACCTCTGTCACTGGAGGGACCATGACAGTACCCCCCCTTCTAAGGGTGACCTCCGGACACCCATTACCGACCTTATCCGGATGGGCCCTGTGAAAGGCTATCACAAGGAGACTAGCATTAACGTCGGCAGCTGGGACTCACATTCTCTCCTCTGGACCATAACCCTTCCAGTGAACGAGGTACTGAAGGGATCTATGGAGAATTCATGAGTCCATTATCCTGGCGTTCTCAAATTCAAGATTACCGTCCACCATGACAGGAGCGGGAGGCAAGGAGGACGGTTCAGCAGGTTCGACATATCTCTTCAGCAATGATTTGTGAAAAACATTATGATTTTTTAAAGCCTGTGGAAGTGCAAGACGAATGGCAGAGATCTTATATGGACCAATAAACCTTGGAACCAACTTCCAAGAAGGTACCTTCAACTTAATATTTCTTGTGGACAGCCACACAGAATCACCCACTCTCAGGTCCGGACCACTCATACGTCTCGTCAGCCATCCGTGTATACTTGTTGTCCATTTTATTTTTAATTATTTTGAATTTTCCGCCAAATAGATGACAAACAAGAGGAAAATCTTTCATCTTCAGGTATACCAGAAGTCTCAGTACCAGGAAATGTGCCAAACTGCGGATGGAACCCATATGCCCCAAAAAACTGCGACTTATTAGTGGACTACTGCCTACGGTTACTTATGGCAAAATCGGCTAAAGACAAAAATCAAGACCAATCCTCTTGGTTCTCTGAGACAAAACATCTCAAATAAGTCTGCAGATTCTGGTTAGTGCGTTCAGTCTGTCCGTTCGACTGAGGATGAAAGGCTGAAGAGAAGGACAATGGTACCCCCAGGCGAGTACAGAATGCCTTCCAAAATCTGGAAACAAACTAATTCCCCTATCAGGCACCACATCAGAGGGAATACCATGGAGCTTCACGATGTTATCAACAAACACTTGTGTGAGAGTTTTAGCATTAGGTAGACCTGATAATGCTTTAAAGTGCGACATCTTGCTGAAGCGATCAACAACCACCAGAATCACAATTTTTACTGAGGAATTCGGCAAATCTGTGATAAAGTCCATGGACAAATGAGTCCAAGGTTGGGACAGGATGGACAACGGAAGTAGAGATCCTGAAGGCCGAGTATGTGTCACCTTAGCACGTGCACAAGTACCACAAGCTGACACATAGCCCTCACATTTACGCAACCCCGGCCACCAGAATCTAAGAGAAATAAGATTGACCATGAATCTGCTCCCAGGGTGTCCTGTAAGAACTGTACAGTGATGTTCTTCGAACACATTGTGTCGTAATTCAGAATTAACAAACAACTTCCCCAGAGGATAGGACTCCGGTGCATCTCCCTGGGCCTCCGACACCTCTGCCCCAAGGTTGTGTGAGATACAGGGCGGATATTACCACCCTTTTAGCCAATATTGGACCAGGATCTTACAAATAACCCCCCCCCCCCGGAGAGTTACGTGACAAAGCGTCCGCCTTGACATTATTAACCCCAGGGCGATAGGTGACAACAAAATTAAATCTTGTAAAAAAACAACGACCGTTTGGCCTGCCTTGGGTTCAGACGTTTAGCCGAGTCCAGGTAAGCCAGATTTTTGTGATCGGCAATTACCGTAATAGGGTGAATTGCGCCTTCCAACGAATGACACATTCCTCAACTTAACCCCTTAAGGACCGAGGACGTACCGGTACGCCCTATTTCCCGAGTCCTTAAGGACCGAGGACGTACCGGTACGTCCTGACTTAAAATCTGCATTCCGGCGCCGCGGGGGTTAATCGGAACGGGACGCCGGCTGAAATCATTCAGCCGGCATCCCGTAACAATGCAGGGGGGGGTCATTTGACCCCCCCGTGTCGGCGATCGCAGCAAACCGCAGGTCAATTCAGACCTGCGGTTTGCTGCGCTTTTTGCCGTTTCTGATCCCCGCGGTCCCTGACCGCGGGGATCAGAAACTTCAGAGTGCCTAAAATCAATATTGCGCACCCCCCCCTGCACCCCTGCATGATTTGATGGCGGCGGGTGGTGCAGGGGGGGTGTCGCAGGCAGTGGGGGCGTTGCGGGAGGCGGGCGGTGCGGCAGGCGGGATCGCGATCCCCCGCCCGCCTCCCATTGCATAATCGTTGGCGTCTAGTGGGTTATACCAGGGTGCCAGCACATTGCTGGCACCCTGGTATAAACGGCTGACATCGGTGATGCGATGTCAGCCGTTTAACCCTTTCCATGCAGCGGTCCGTACGGACCGCTGTATGGAAAAGGTTAACAGCGCAAGGAGCTCCCTCCCTCTCCGATCGGGGGGCTGCTGTGCCTTTGCAGCCCCCCGATGGGAGAGGGAGAGAGCCCCCAGAGAGCCCCCCGAAGCCCCGTCCTCACCCTTCCCCGTCTGCGAAGTTGTGACAGACGGGGAAGGTTCCCATGGCAACAGGACGCCTGCTCAGGCGTCCTGCTGTCCATGGTGCTGAACAGATCTGTGCTGAAAGCATAGATCTGTTCAGTGTAAGTAAAATACAGTGCAGAAACCTATATAGTTTCTGTACTGTATTTTACAGACATCAGACCCACTGGATCTTCAAGAACCAAGTGGGTCTGGGTCCAATTTTTTTTAAAAAAAGTGAAAAAAGTTAAGATAAAATAAAAAAACATTTATCACTGAATAAAAATAAAAATAAAAAAATACACTACACATATTAGGTATCGCCGCGTCCGTAACGACCTGATCTATAAAACGGTCATGTTACTTTCCCCGCACGGTGAACGCCATAAAAAAAAAAAAAAAAAACTATGAGAAAATTGAAATTTTGCCCACCTTACTTCCCAAAAAAGGTAATAAAAGTGATCCAAAAAGTCGCATGTACGCCAAAATAGTACCAATAAAACCGTCATCTCATCCCGCAAAAAATGAGACCCTACTCAAGATAATCGCCCAAAAACTGAAAAAACTATGGCTCTTAGACTATGGAAACACTAAAACATGATTTTTTTTGTTTCAAAAATAAAATAATTGTGTAAAACTTTTATAAATAAAAATAAAGTATACATATTAGGTATCGCCGCGTCCGTATCGACCGGCTCTATAAAATTATCACATGACCTAACCCCTCAGGTGAGCACCGTAAAAAAAAAAGAAAAAAAAAGTGTAAAAAAAGCAATTTTTTGCCATCTTACGTCACAAAAAGTGTAATAGCAAGCGATCAAAAAGTCATATGCACCCCAAAATAGTGCCAATCAAACCGTCATCTCATCCCGCAAAAAATTAGACCCTACTCAAGATAATCGCCCAAAAACTGTAAAAACTATGGCTCTTAGACTATGGAGACACTAAACAATTTTTTGGTTTTAAAAATGAAGTTATTGTATAAAACTTACATAAATAAAAAAAATTGTATACATATTAGGTATCGCCGCGTCCGTGACAACCTGCTCTATAAAATTACCACATGATCTAACCTGTCAGATGAATGTTGTAAATAACAAAAAAAAAACGTAGCCAAAAAAGCTATTTCTTGTTACCTTGCCGCACAAAAAGTGTAATATAGAGCAACCAAAAATCATATGTACCCTAAACTAGTACCAACAATACTGCCACCCTATTCCGTACTTTCTAAAATGGGGTCACTTTTTTGGAGTTTCTACTCTAGGGGTGCATCAGGGGGGCTTCAAATGGGACATGGTGTCAAAAAAACTGTCCAGCAAAATCTGCCTTCCAAAAACCGTATGGCATTCCTTTCCTTCTGCGCCCTGCCGTGTGCCCGTACAGCAGTTTACGACCACATATGGGGTGTTTCTGTAAACTACAGAATCAGGGCCATAAATAATGAGTTTTGTTTGGCTGTTAACCCTTGCTTTGTAACTGGAAAAAAAATATTAAAATGGAAAATCTGCCAAAAAAGTGAAATTTTGAAATTGTATCTCTATTTTCCATTAAATCTTGTGCAACACCTAAAGGGTTGACAAAGTTTGTAAAATCAGTTTTGAATACCTTGAGGGGTGTAGTTTCTTAGATGGGGTCACTTTTTTGGAGTTTCTACTCTAGGGGTGCATCAGGGGGGCTTCAAATGGGACATGGTGTCAAAAAAACTGTCCAGCAAAATCTGCCTTCCAAAAACCGTATGGCATTCCTTTCCTTCTGCGCCCTACTGTGTGCCCGTACAGCAATTTACGACCACATATGGGGTGTTTCTGTAAACTACAGAATCAGGGCCATAAATAATGAGTTTTGTTTGGCTGTTAACCCTTGCTTTGTAACTGGAAAAAAAATATTAAAATGGAAAATCTGCCAAAAAAGTGAAATTTTGAAATTGTATCTCTATTTTCCATTAAATCTTGTGCAACACCTAAAGGGTTGACAAAGTTTGTAAAATCAGTTTTGAATACCTTGAGGGGTGTAGTTTCTTAGATGGGGTCACTTTTTTGGAGTTTCTACTCTAGGGGTGCATCAGGGGGGCTTCAAATGGGACATGGTGTCAAAAAAACTGTCCAGCAAAATCTGGCTTCCAAAAACCATACGGCGCACCTTTTACTCTACGCCCCGCTGTGTGGCCGTACAGTAGTTTACGGCCACATTTGGGGTGTTTCTGTAAACAGCAGAGTCAGGGCAATAAAGATACAGTCTTGTTTGGCTGTTAACCCTTGCTTTGTTAGTGGAAAAAATGGGTTAAAATGGAAAATTAGGCAAAAAAATGAAATTCTCAAATTTCATCCCAATTTGCCAATAACTCTTGTGCAACACCTAAAGGGTTAACGAAGTTTGTAAAATCAGTTTTGAATACCTTGAGGGGTATAGTTTCTTAGATGGGGTCACTTTATGGAGTTTCTACTCTAGGGGTGCATCAGGGGGCTTCAAATGGGACATGGTGTCAAAAAAACTGTCCAGCAAAATCTGGCTTCCAAAAACCATACGGCGCACCTTTCACTCTACGCCCCGCTGTGTGGCCGTACAGTAGTTTACGGACACATATTGGGTGTTTCTGTAAACAGCAGAGTCAGGGCAATAAAGATACAGTCTTGTTTGGCTGTTAACCCTTGCTTTGTTAGTGGAAAAAATGGGTTAAAATGGAAAATTAGGCAAAAAAATGAAATTCTCAAATTTCATCCCAATTTGCCAATAACTCTTGTGCAACACCTAAAGGGTTAACGGAGTTTGTAAAATCAGTTTTGAATACCTTGAGGGGTGTAGTTTATAGAATGGGGTCATTTTTGGGCGGTTTCTATTATGTAAGCCTCGCAAAGTGACTTCAGAGCTGTAGTGGTCCCTAAAAATTGGGTTTTTGTAAATTTCAGAAAAATTTCAAGATTTGCTTCTAAACTTCTAAGCCTTGTAACATCCCCAAAAAATAAAATATCATTCCCAAAATAATTCAAACATGAAGTAGACATATGGGGAATGTTAAGTCATCACAATTTTTGGGGGTATTACTATGTATTACAGAAGTAGAGAAACTGAAACTTTGAAATTTGCTAATTTTTCAAAATTTTTGGTAAATTAGGTATTTTATTATGCAAAAAAATTAATTTTTTTGACTTTATTTTACCAGTGTCATGAAGTACAATATGTGACGAAAAAACAATCTCAGAATGGCCTGGATAAGTCAAAGCGTTTTAAAGTTATCAGCACTTAAAGTGACACTGGTCAGATTTGCAAAAAATGGCCTGGTCCTTAAGGTGAAAATGAGCCCGGTCCTTAAGGGGTTAAAGGGGTTGTCCAGGTTCAGAGCTAAACCCGGACTTATCTGTAATTTCACCCAGGCAGCCCCCCTGATGTTAGCATCGGAGCATTTCATGGGCTCTTTTATTTACAAAAACACACTGCAGGGTGGAGGCTACCGCCCAGCACTGTGTTCGGTGATGTTACCGGCTCTGATGGGCGGGCTTTAGAGCTGCCCTAGCTGTTTTACAGGCTAGGGCAGCGCTAAAGCCTGCCCATCAGTGTCGGTGATGTCACCGGGCTCACTGCTTGGCGGAAGCCTCCACCTGGCAGCCCTATAGAGAGCCCAGTACGTCACCGGAGCTCCAGAAAATGCCTTGGCCCTGCAAGATTTAGTGCATGTCAAAGGATAGCACCGGAGCATGAACTGCTCTGGTGCTCAAGTCAGGGGGGCTGCCTGGGTGAAAATGGGAATATGTCCGGGTTCAGCTCTGAAGCTTCTTAGAGAAGAAAGCACATCGGCGCATTTACTAGGTGAAGGGCCCTGAGACAAGACTGCTCCTACCCCTACCTCGGATGCGTCAACTTCCACAATGAATGGCTGTAACACATCCGGTTGCACCAGTATAGGAGCAGAAGCAATACATTCTTGACCACTAAAAGGCTCATAATGCCTCATTAGACCAGACTGAGATATCTGAACCTTTCCTAGTCATGTCCGTTAAAGGTTTAACCACAGTCGAGTATTTAAAAATGAATTTACGGTAGTAGTTGGTGAACCCCAAAAACCACATAAGCGCTTTCAGATTTTCGGGTTGATCCCAGTCCAACACAGCACGGACCTTCTCTGGATCCATGCGAAAACCTGAAGATGAGAGTAAGTAACCCAGGAATTGCACTTCCTGAACTGCAAATACACACTTTTTCAACTCAGCATACAATTTTTTTTCTCTCTTAGGATCTGTAACACTTCTCTCACGTGATCCTGATGCGTCTCCATGTCAGGAGAATAAATTAGAATATCATCCAGATACACCACCACAAACCTGCCCACCAGATTATGAAAGATGTCATTGATAAAATGTTGAAAAACCGCAGGGGCATTGGTTAACCTAAAGGGCATAACCATATTCTCAAAATGACCTTCAGGGGTACTAAAGGCCTCCTTCCATTTGTCCCCCTCATTGATCCTTACCATATTATATGCCCCCTCAAATCCAGTTTAGAGAACTCCTTGGCAATCTTCGACAATCTGATTGAATAAATCTGGGATCAAAGGAAGGGGATAAGGATCAAGGACAGTAATGTGAATACATGGCCTAAGAGTTCCGCCCTTTTTCTTAAGAAAGAAGCACCCTGTGGCCACTGGCGATTTTGATGGTCTAATATGACCTTTAGCCAAACTCTTGGTGATATATTCTTGCATGGCTGCTTTTTTGGGTACAGAAAGATTATACAACCGAGACTTGTGCAACCTAGCTTCGGGAACAAGGTTGACGGGGCAATCATACTCCCGATGTGGAGGTAACTCCTGGTTTCCATTTTCAGAGAAAACAACAGAAAGCTAAGACAGTTGTCTATGCAATAATAACTACGGACAATTCTACGGACTTCCCAAGATTCACAAGGGGACAACTCCCTTGAAGGGGCGCCCGATCGTATCGGGAATTAATTCCTTGACCCAGAATTGTGGGGTGTATCTGGACCGGGTGTTGAGGGAGTTCGTTGTGTCCCTCCCGGCATATACGGGGGACACAATGGACTTCCTCAATAAGATTGACGCCTTGAACCTGGAACCAGATTGTATCTTGGGAAGTATTGACGTAGAGTCATTATACAGCTAGATTCCTCACCAACATGGGCTCTCTGCCATAGGATATTTTCTCCGCACGAGAGGGATACAATATAACACACACAATGAGTTTATATTACAGTTAATGGAGTTTACCTTGACCCATAATTACTTTCTATACAACTCGAGATTCTACCACCAGCTCAGGGGGACGGCTATGGGCAGTCCCTGTGCCCCAACCTATGCGAACCTCTTCCTGGGCTGGTGGGAGGATACGCATGTATTCCCGGATGTAGATGTTTGGTGGTCCAGTAACATACAGTTCTGGACCAGATACATCGACGACATATTCATCGTGTGGAAAGGTGGGCCGACAGACTTCAAAAGGTTCATAGGTGATCTGAACATAAACGAGATAGGCTTGCGGTTCACCTCTGAACACGACCCATCCACCATTACATTCTTGGACATTAAAGTAAGTAGGGTGGGGGATAGACTGTCGACTAACATATATAGGAAGACGACAGCTACCAACTCCCTATTACACTGGAGGAGCTACCATCCAACCCCCCTGAAACGGGGGATCCCTAGAGGTCAATACCTCAGGGCTAGAAGAAATTGCTCCAATGATGAGTCGTTTTACAGTGAGGCGAGGGCCTTACAGTCTAGATTTAAAGACAGAGGGTATCCACAATCAGTACTGAAAGATGCATTCCAACACGCAGTGACCAAAAACCGAAATGACCTACTAGTCCCTAAAGACAAAACAACAACTGATTCACAACCACTAAGGATTATCTAAAACTTTGATACAGCAAATGACGACATAAAACAAATCCTTAGGAAATATTGGCCAATTCTTAGAATGGACCCTGACCTTGCGGAGATAACCACTGAACACCCAGCTGTCTCATATAGACGGGGCAGAAGCCTGAGAGACCGCCTGGTTACCAGTCACTTTGTACCACCCGTTAAAACTGGTACCTGGTTGGATAGAAAACCGGTGGGTATCTTCAGATGCGGTAGCTGCAAAGCCTGTGAGTTTCTCTCAACGGCCAAAACAATCACCTGCTCAGTGACAGGTCGGTCATTTTATATCCGGGACTTCATCAACTGTAGATCAAAAGGTGTGGTCTATATCTGTCAGTGTTCCTGCCCCATGGATTACGTGGGCAAGACAATTAGGGAGCTGAGGAAAAGGATTTTGGAACACATCAATGACATTAGAAACAGTGAGGTGACACCTGTCGCCACCCATGTTAACACCGTACATGGGGGCGACTCGAGGTCACTACGTTTTTCTGTCCTTGAGGTGATCCCTCCACCTCCACGTGGGGGTGACTGGGACAGAAGGATCCTGCAAAAGGAGAGTCAATGGATCCATAGACTTCGGTCCCAGTCCCTTGGCGGACTTAACGAAAGGCTGACCTTTTCTTGCTTCCTTTGACCCTCTCAAATAATAAAAGGGGCCCCTAGACCCTCTATTGATGAGCACCTATGTCGTACCTACATAATTGCCCACCCATACCTAAACTACTGGCCTTCTGACACACTCTTGGTACGTCCCTAATCTGCGTTTTCTCCTTTCCCTTTCCCTATATGTATGTGTATGTACATCCCTTATAGCTCTTGAGGCTCTGGTGATCCGTATTGTCCCTTTAACTGGACCTGGTGCGAAAAGCGCCAAAATGTGTGGTAATATTCATGTGCGGTAATATATACAACTAATAATAAAATGAAGAATGGAGATCCACTGTATCCTGAATGTAAGGGATGCTGTATTATAAACAAACTGACCCCGTTATATCAAAATGTCTATATCAATTTCTGCCCTATTTGTACTCTGAGGTAATAGGAAAATGTCCTTCACCTCATACATCTATTCTCACATCAGCGGAGAGCGAGCCAGATGCGGTCCAATCACCGGAAGCATCTTGCGCTCCACATGCAATAAGGGTGAGAAAAACAAACCGGAAATAGCCATGTAAATGGGCGGATGTGCGCATGCGTTCCACTGTGGAACGCACGCACATATCACACTATCCACCCTTTAAGCATGAGCGGAAGCTGCGACGGCGGGATGCGTTCCATGCTGGAACGCACGCCCACATCGCTATCTGCAGCAATCAATGACACCTGCCACTCCAATAGAGGGAACTAGTAGGCCCCTATAAAAGGGGATGGGACAGTTAGACACTGAATCTGGACCCCACTAGGAAATACATGGGAGGACCTGACATCTTGACCACCTAAATGTGAGTAACCACCTTAGCTTACTTATAAACCAGCTTAAGATATACGGATACATCTGGGTTGATCTTCAAATGTTTCTAATGCCTAGGTCCCATTAGCCATATCTGCGGGCTCAGACCTACATAATCAAGGACTTATCCAAGGTAGTGTGGCATTTATAACTATGAGAGGCATATGATGGTGGTCTCCTAGGTTGATTGGAGACATTGAAACAAATCTGTATATCTATATGTCTCATTTTTGCAGCTCTATGTCATACGTGGACGCTGGTCCCATATAACAATCTGTGCCTGGCTGACATTTAACATATTGCTTAAGGAGTGATATCTAAAATACCTGGACTGAGTGAGTTACCCATTATTACTGTGTGACTAGCGCGGTGGCGGGTACACATTTATCAGGTGATGGGTCAAGGCCCAATACGTTATACAACCATACATATATATAGCATTCTTTTTTGCTTTCTCTTCACAGAAACCTACTTTGAAGTCATACACCCGTGTATTTAATGACCGTGTTTAAGCGATAGAATATATCCGATGCTCCCTTCAAACCTTCCCAATAACACTATTGTGTAAAATCAAAGGGTCCAGTTCAAACTACTGCCTCTGTGGTAACAGACATCATCACACTGATGAGGATGTGAAACATTCACTAATAGAGTGGCCTCATGATTTGGGCCTCCACTCTCTCAGTGTGACACATCGGCTACATGCTGCCGAATTGTTGCAGCTTCTTCTTCTTTTTTACATTATACTATCTAATTAAATTGAGAGATTCATTTTCCCCCTGATGATCCCACACCGTGGGGGAAACGCGTTGGGGTTCTAAGTGTACTGGTTTGGTCCATATATCTGAGTGACCATAAACATCCTCATCACAGGGTGTTTCTTAATAAGTTAGTCCGGTGCGGTGTGTACCTTCTGATGTTCATATATCACTAGGGCTGTATACATGGAGCACCTATTTTATGTTTGTTTTGTGTTGCTGTCCATGTAGGTCCCTTACTATATAGGCGCTCCCTAACAGCGAGGGTTATATAGGAGCTGTTAGCGTTAGGCTCGAGGACAGGGAGTCCCCACCATCAGGGGCCGTCCCTGGGCATAGGGTTTAGTATAGGGTTCACTATAGGGATACTGTCCCCGCTCAAGACTAAACCTACCTAGCCAGACGTGTAATGGTACCTACTATGGACATTCAGTATATGTATTGAGATATGGAATAAAATAAAATATTTAAGTAACTGTTATACATAAGGGTTAATTCTTTAGCTGGACCTTATATGCAATAATAACTCCAATCAAGAATCTGTCTTGCTTGCCAATCGATGGTAGAATTAGGTTTGCTTAACCATGGTAACCCTAGCATCAAGGGAGCAGGCAGACCCTCCAGCACAAAACAGTAAAGGGATTTTCGATGAGAATCACCCACTTTTAAACAGATGTCCTGCATCATTTGTGACAAATATTTCTGTGTGACTGGAGCGGAATCAATTGCAAACACCAAAATATTTTTGTCTAATGCACTTGTAGTCAACCCATGCATACGGACAAACTGACCATTAACTAGGTTAACCCCTGCCCCACTGTCAATAAACACTTCAATTTCCACTGTTTTGGAATCTAGCGCCACCTCGGCAGGCAGGAGAAATCGGGTACAACCCGCAAATGACTAAATTTAATTCTCAGATTCTCCACCCACACCACCAAGAGTGGGATGAGGATTAAACTTTTTTTTTCTTTTTCACCTTGACGCTGAACATAAGGACATACGTTAACAAAATGTCCCTTTTTCTACACGTTCTTATCACCAGGTCCAGGAGTAGCTCCTCCCAGCTGCATTTGTTCGTCACTAGACATAAACTCAAGTATCTCTCTACCCAAAGTGTGGGAAGAGGCCGCCACCTTATATGATAGTACGTCTTGAGAGTGAGGAACCTTAGATCTCTCCCTCAGGCGTCTATCAATACGTACAGCAAGGGACATGGCCGTATCTAATGACTCAGGATAGTCATGAAATGCCAACGCGTCCTTCAGGCTCTCGGATAACCCTTGACAGAATTCACTATGGAGAGCTGGATTATTCCACTCCGTATCCATAGCCCATCTCCTAAATTCAGAGCAATAGGTCTCCACAGAGCGCTCTTTCTGCCGTAAGCCACGCAACTTAGTCTCGGCCAGGGAGATCCCATCTCTCTGAAAAATGTATCTACCGACCGGTCGGCAACAAAAAAGCCCAAGATTGAGCGTCACCTTTAAGTAACAAAATGATTATACCCACTCTTTGACTCTTGTCCCTAGAAGAGTTGGGATGTAGTATAAAATATAATTTGCACGACTCGTATAAAGTTGTCACTTTCCCCAGAAAATCTGTCCGGAAGAGCGACCTTAGGTTCAAGGCAGGTCTGGTTCCCACTGCAGGAACCAGCAGCCTTTGGTCTCTGGATCTGTGAGACAGTCGTGCGGATGTCAGCCACCTCCAAAGACAGCCCCTGCAGCAGTTCGACCAGTGCAGAAATCGTATAGATCCCTGCACTGACACAAACAAAATGGCAGTTGATAATGTCACAGTGTGAGGGGAGGGGAGGAACACCAGAATGACAACAGAAGGAAAATGACCAGGAACTAGGCCTCAAGGCTAGGGAAAGGGAAATGGTGACCAGCTAAGGAAACCCTAAACCTAGCCCTGACTCCTGTCAGTATGAATAGACCCTGATGGTGAAAATATTCATACACCGGAAACCTAGGCCTTAGTAACCCTGAAAAGCCTTAGGATTAGTGACAGGGTCTGAGACTACTGGTTCCTTCCCAGATGAACGAACCACCATGTCCCTGAGGTCTAGTAAATAACAAGCAAATAGGAGCAACAAAATACCAAGTACACTTATCTTCAATAGAAAATGGATGAGCAGGAACTCAGATGAGGACCACACACCAGCTCTTCCAACTCCAGGCAGAGAATATCAACCGCAAGGTATGAAGTGTGAGTCCAAACTAAATAGAGGAGTAGTAATGACCACAAGCTACACCTGAGACAAGAGGTGTGGTCATTACCAACAGATAACCTAGCGTGCAGCCAGTCTCAGATCTTCTAACCTCTGTCACTGGAGGGACCGTGACAATGACACTTTTTGTGAGGCAAGATAACAAAAAATAGCTGTTCTGGCAAGGTTTTTATTTTTTAATTTTTTAATTTTT
The DNA here is from genome assembly GCF_014858855.1 of Bufo gargarizans. NCBI lineage: Eukaryota > Metazoa > Chordata > Amphibia > Anura > Bufonidae > Bufo > Bufo gargarizans. The sequence continues at coordinate 365,384,666 of NC_058084.1, read as the reverse complement.
TATAATGTTCATCTGACAGGTTAGATCATGTGCTATTTTTATAGAGCAGGTTGTTACATAATAAAGCATTTTTGAAAAAAAAGAAATTTGTGTCTCCATATTCTGAAAGCCATCGTTTTTTTTTTTACTTTTTCGGCGACTGTCATTTGTAGGGGCTCATTTTTTGCAGGATGAGATGACGATTTAATTGGTACTATTTTAGGGTGCATATGACTTTTTGATCGCTTGGTATTACTCTTTTTGTGATTAAGGTATCAAAAAATTGCTTTTTTGATACCGTTTTTATTTAATTTTTTGACAGTATTCACCTAAGGGGTTAGTTCATGTGATATTTTTATAGACCTGGCTGTTACAGACGTGGTGATACCTAATATGTCAACTTTTTAGTTTTTTTTCACTTTTACACAATAAACACAATAAAAGCATTTTTGAAACAAAAAAAAAAAAATGTTTTAGTGTCTCCATATTCTAAAAGCCATAGTTTTTGCCACATTGTTTTATGTAGGGTCTTATTTTTTGCGTGATGAGGTGACGATTTGATTGTTCCCATTTTGGGGGGCATACGCCTGTTTGATCGCTTGGTGTTGCACTTTTTGTGATGTAAGGTGACAAAAAAAAAATTCGATGGCGTTCAGATAAGGGGGTGGATCATGTGATATTTTTATAGAGCCGGTTGTTGTGGGCGCGGCAATACCCAATATGTCTGTTTTTATTTTATTAATTCTTTTACATTTTTATATGTTTTATTTTGGGTAAGAGGCTTTTTTTATTTGAATCTTTTTTTTATTAGGAAAAACACTTTTTTGTTTTTACTTTTTTTTTTTGCCCCACTCTGACTTCAACTTCTGGGGTCTGATCCCCTCTGCAATGGATTACAATACATCCTGTATTGTAATGCATTGACTGTCAGCTTTTATGCTGACAGCCTGCCCGTGGAACTTGATCTCACAGACTTCCAAAGAAGGCAAGCCCCGATGCCTATGGAAGGCACCGGGCTTCCTTCTCTGCCATCGGGTCTTCGTCACTGTAGCACTGGGACCCAATGGGGAAGCAGAGGGAACCCAGTCAGCTTTGACGGCATACAAGGGGTTAATACTCCGGCATTGATGAAAACACTGATGCAACAAGGGGCCGGCTGTCAGTGACTGCCGGGTCCGTGCTGCTAATCGGGCGGTCACAGCTCCTGCACCCGCCCGATCAGCCCGCAGTACATGTATGGCACTGGTCCTTAAGTCATGTCCACTGGCGCCGTACAGAGAAAGTCCTCTACGGATTAAGAAGGTATGGTGCTGTGGAGATAACTGTTGGAGGGTGCTGTGGGGTTCACTGTCAAGGGGGCAGGGCGCTGTGGAGGACACAGTTATGGGGTCTGATGCTGTAGAGGTCACTATTAAGGGGGTGGGATGCTGCGGAGGTCATTGTTAAGGGGATAGGGTGCTGTGAAGGTCACTGATAAAGGGGAAGGCACCTTAGAGGTCACTGTTAAGGGGGTGGGATGCTGTGAGAGCTTCAGGTAAGGTGAGTTTTGACAACTGTTCACATGGTGCAGTGCTACACAGGGGCCACTGTGCTGTTTTTCTGGTGGGTTGGTGGGGCCCAGTGCTAGGTATGGCATAGTCGAGCAGCAGGGGTGCTGTTTGACTGCTGGGTCCTGCAGGCCTGCTGGATTGGCACCACTGCGTTGGTGGTCGCCGTGCAGCACCGCGCCAATTTTAGAGTAGGACCCACTCATAGAGGCAACCTTGGCCTGGTGAGTGGGCTTCTGCCTTTTGATCAAAATGTACACTAATGCCTCATTTAGCATGTAGCATAGGAGGCGGTACACATGCGCTAATAAGTGCTGTATTCTGCAAAAGTAGCGGGGATTAGATCAAAGCATAGAAGCTGGATGTGCGATTCATTTCTTTTCTTCTTTATAAAAGCTTTATACTCACACTAATTAAAATCAGCCTATGGGGCAGACAGGCTGGTTGGGAGTGCACGACTGAGGTGCCAGCCACACCTCCAGTACAAACTGCAACGAAAAAAAGGGGGGTCAGTCAGCACATCCCAATGCGCAGGTGCACGTTGCTGTGGCTGAAAACACAAAGTAATAAACACAATGCAACAGCACTCTGCAAACTAAATAAAGTACAAAAAAGTATTCTAATGCTATGCTTATTATGTAAATTAGAGATGCCTGGCAAATACATTTTGTACAAGATTATTTGGGCCTGTCTGCCGGGAACCAAACACTAAATTCTACCTGTTATGTGCCATGACGGCTACCATACAATTCAGGGAGTGTAGGTTCCACATGCATGCTGGGCCTACCTTAATTTTTGTCATCTTTGGTGTCAAAATGGCCTCCATTAATCCAGGGAATCCAGGTACCAACATGCATGCCAAGCCCACTCCACACCTCTCCTGGTGCCAATTGGCCACCAAAGAATGCAATGAGAGTCCATCCTATATCTCTCCTGGTGCCAAATGGCTTCCAGTTAATGAGGGAGAGCAGGCTAAGCTTTATACTCACACTAATTAAAATCAGCCTATGGGGCAGATGAGCTGGTCAGGAGTGCACGACTAAAGTGTCAGCCACACCTCCAGTAAGAACTGCAAAGACAAAAAAAGGGGGGTCAGTCAGCACATCCCAATGCGCAGAGCACAATTTGCCAAACACATACAATCAACATAAGATGCGTAGAAAGTAAAATCTCTAGTCATTGCACAACTGTGTTGTTATTAGGAGCTGATGTTTATGTGTTTGGAGCTTCAAAGCCCTTTCTTTTGTGCTAAATTACATAAAGTGGAGACTTTCCGTTAGTCAGTTTACCTTGCATATGTTTATTATGAAGGGGTGGCTCATTGCTCTAGTATGAATGATGATCTTTATGTTGCTATGTTATATACATATTTTACTTATTTTTTTATGCTAGCGTGTCACACTCTTACCCTGTATGATTCATCTGCCTTAATCATATTTGACTCAGTATAAATCTTTGAATCAGAGGCAATATGGGGACAAGGCACACAGTTGTTCAATACATAAAGTCATATTTTTTTTATTTTGCATAGTTTTTATAGACGGTTGAAGAATTTGATTTTATGTTAATGTGTAGAGATCATGTAATGATCTCTTTTTAAGATTAACTTTACAGTCAAAGTATACATTTTGTAGGTCTCTGGTTGTTACAAATCTACAACTCCCACTGGCTCTTGATGCCAAAATGGGGTCAGTTGTAGGTTTTTAACAACCTAGATCGGAGACAAAGCTTTATATGATATGAAACTGTCACTGATTCCCTGTCGGACACTGCCTTGATGCAGTAGCGGCATCCGATTTCCAGGGAAAATTACATTGTGATGCATCCTTCACAGGCTGGGGCCAATGAAGGAGCATGTCAGAGCATTAGGGCGTCAGCTCGTTAAGCTCACATCTCCACCAGACATGTAGGTAAGCCAGCTGGAGATCATTCTGTCACAGACGTACCAAGACATACGGACGTTTCCACGACAGGTGGCATAAGATCTGTGAGACTGGCAACACGTGGTTTAATCTGACATGTTTTCCTTTTGGATCAAATGACGTCTGTGTTGTTTCTGGTGCTTGCCACACCTTCTTTCCCCATGTGTGGCTATTGTGGTCATAGTAACATAGTATATAAGGCCGAAACTAAGATTTAGTCTTACCGGTAAATGGTTTTCCAGGAGTCCGACATGACAGCACCCACTGGAGAATGCCGCCATTGGACCCTGTAGGGAGAGGAAGCGAGAGGTTAAAAGGCACCTCCCCACTCCCCTCTCCAGTGTTTTTCCAACTTACCACACCAGATAGGATCCAACACATTTATTGTGAAACTCAATGTTTAACATCACATTGATACCAAATACAGATCCAAATCATAAAGAAATGAGGGGGGGGGGGGGGGGGTTACAGGGTGCTGTCATGTCGGACTCCTGGAAAACCATTTACCAGTAAGACTAAATCTTAGTTTCCAGGACGTCCCTCCATGACAGCACCCACTGGAGAACTACCAACTTACACATAACTAGGGTGGGACCACCTCCTGGAGGACCTTTCACCCGAATGCCAGGTCTTGGTTGGTAAGATAATATAGTCTATGATGTTTTAAAAAGGTCAAGAAGCTGGACCATGTTGCGGCCCTGCAAATTTGATCAATCGAAGCCTCAGCCTTCTCTGCCCATGAAGCTGCCATGGCCCTGGTTGAGTGGGCTTTTATAGGTAATGGGCAGGCTAACTTCTGCCGACTGTAAGTCTCTCTGATAGTCTCTTTGATCCACCGCGCTAGAGTCTGTTTCGAGGCTTTAATGCTTTTGTTCCTTCCTCCAAACGAGACAAAAAGATTGCATGATCTTCTCCATGAACTTGTCCTTTGAAGATAAGCCAGAATTGATCTTCTCACATCCAGACAATTTGATCGTTCCTCCTGTATATTTTTTGGGGAGGCACAAAATTAAGGCAGCACTATTTCTTGATCTATCTGGATGGAGAAACAACTTTAGGTAAAAAACATGGATCAATTTTTTGAATTATTCGATCGTCCAGTATTAAATATGGCTCTCTAATTGAAAGGGATTGTATTTCACCTATTCTGCGAGCTGTAGTTATGGCTAACAGGAATACTGTTTTAAGGGACAGCATTTTATCTGATATCTGATTGATCGGTTCAAAGGGAGGGCTGTATAAGCCATTTAAACATATGTTTAAATCCCAGGCCGGCACTGTTTGCCTGAGAGTAGGTCTCATCCTAGACACTGCCTTTATAAATCTTTTTATTCACCTATGATCTGCAAAAGGTGTGTCCAGAAAACAGCTCAGAGCAGAAACATGGACTTTAAGAGTACTAGGTTTCAGTCCCAAGTCGAATCCCTTCTGAAGGAAGTCCAGAATACAGCCTATCGAAGTTGAGGAGACTTCTAGATGAAAAAGGAACAACCATGATAAAAATTTCCTCCATATTTTGTTATATGGCTGAAGTTATTGGTTTACAGCTCTTTTGTAGTGTAGATATTACCTTGCCTGAGAGGCCCTTTTCCCTCAGGGTCTGCCTCTCAGGATCCAGGCTGTTAATTTAAATTTCCCGAGGTTCGGGTGTTCCAGAGGACCTTGAAGGAGAAGGTCTTGTCTTTTTGGAAGGGATATCGGCTCCCCAATCGACATCTCTCTCAGAACTGGAAACCAGGCTCTCTTGGGCCAGTTTGGCGCTATCAAGATGGTTCTCTAATTGATCCAGCCACAGGAACATTGCTCTGGCTGCAGAGGTGGCAGCAATATTTGTGTTAATAGTCATTGCTGATGACTCCCATGCTTTCTTTAATAAGCCATACATTTTTCGATCAACCAAATATTTTAATTGTGATGAATCTTCAAATGGGATTGTGGTTCTTTTTACCACCTTTGCCACTTGAACGTCCACCTTCGGGATCTCTTCCCACAATTTTATCTCTTCAGGGTCAAAAAGAAGCCTGCTTTTAAATTAACGCGGAACATATCATTTCTTTTTCGCCTCATTCATCTTTAATTCAATCCTTCAGGTTTGTATTTACGGGGAAAGATTTTCTCTTTTTTGCTCTCAGGCCTCCAAACATTTCATCCTGTATGGTACGAGCCTGTTCTTCCTCTTCAACTGCCATTGTCTGTCTTATAGCAGTTAGGAGAGAACAAGTACTTCCTTGGTTCATCCGAAGAGGAAGGGGGAAGATCGTCCTCCAATTCCTCAAAATAGTATAACCCTTCATCCTCAGAATCAGAGTCTATTTGGACTCTGGGCCGTTTTGAGGGTGGGGGGAAGGGGCTGGGGTAGAGATCTGGCTTAATCCCTCCACCTGGACCTCTATTCTTACTATGGCTCTCAAATCCACTAAAAAAGAAGGCTGTTCAGGATTTTTGCAAAACAGTCCGTACATAGCGTTTTTTTTTATATGACTCCAGTAATTTCTTTGTGCAGGTTGCAAATTTTTTTTATTTTTTTGAGTCTCCATGGGACTTGTGTCCTGTCTCTTTCTCAGCCTATAGTGGAAGGAGAGAGAGAGAGAGAGAAAAAGAGCCAAATCCACAATGCCTTAAAAAACACCGGGTATTAGTACGGCAAGAAGTACACTTACATGGCCCTGGACGGGGGAGTCTGTACCAGCGTCCAGCTTACCAGACATTTGGACCTCCATGATGTCTAGCTGCAGCAGTTACATCACGATTAAATAGACTTACCCTATTTGGTCCGTCCGTTCCCTTCCCCCCCCCTGTCGTTATGCAGCTCCGCCTTCTCATTTTTGGGGGTCTCAATCCAAAGAAGAGTCTACCCCCATGCGAGGCCTCAGATCTGGGGCCTCCAGAATGCGATGTGCACCGCCACCATCTTCTTCCGGTCCCGCGACGCGCAGTTCTGGTCACGAGGTCCGCTCAGCTGAGGAGCGCAGGAGCCACAGCTGAGCCCAAAGCTCCTCGAGCGGGAGAAGCGGCATCAGCGATCCCGATACCGTGGCTCGGATGAGGAAGGAGTCCAAGAGGTCCCGGATCCAAGGTATCGGGAAAAGGTAGGGGACCCCTTCCCAGAGGGGTGCTAGCTTAGGCCAAATGAGAGCTGAAGAGGAGAGGTAAAACCCCCCCGACCAGCCCCGGGCTCTTCTTTAAATTTCAACTTCATACCAGCAGGGACCCTCTCTGCTCCTATCACTGTAGGGACAGAAAAAACACTGGGGAGGGGGGTGGGGAGGGGCCTTTAACCTCTTTCGCTTCCTGTCACTACAGGGTCCAATGGGGACATCCTCCAATGGGAGGTGTCATGGAGGGACGTCCTGGAAAAAAGACATTTGTCCATCCAGTTTGGCCTGTTATTCTGCAAGTTGATCCAGAGGGAGACAAAAAAAAACCAGTGAGATAGAAGCCAATTATCCCCACTTAAGGGGAACAAAATTCCTTCCCGACTCCAATCAGGCAATCAGAATAACTCCTTGGATCAATGACCCATCTCTAAACTGTAATATTATTACACTCCAGGAATACATCCAGGCCCCTCTTGAACTCACCATCACCACTTCCTCATGCAGAGAGTTCCATAGTCTCACTGCTCTTACCGTAAAGAATCCTCTTCTATGTTTGTGTACAAACCTTCTTTCCTCCAGACGCAGAGGATGATCCTTGTCAGTCACAGTCCTGGGGATAAATTCATGATGGGAGAGATCTCTGTACTGACTACTGATATATTTATACATAGTAATTAGATCTCCCCTCAGTCGTCTTTTTTCTAAAATGAATAACCCTAATGTTGATAATCTTTCAGGGTACTGTAGTCCCTGCATTCCAGTTATTACTTTAGTTGCCCTCCTCTATACCCTCTCTAGCTCTGCTATGTCTGCCTTGTTCACAGAGCCCAGAACTGTACACAGTACTCCATGTGTGGTCTAAATAGTGATTTGTAAAGTGGTAGGACTATGTTCTCATCACGGGCATCTATGCCCCTTTTTGATGCAACCCATTATCTTATTTGCCTTGGCAGCAGCTGCCTGACACTGGTTTTTACAGCTTAGTTTGCTGTTCACTAAAATTTCTAGGTCCTTTTTCATGTCAATGTTACCCAGTGTTTTACCATTTATTATGTACGGGTGACTTGCATTATTCCTTCCCATGTGCATAACCTTACATTTGTCAAACCTCATCTGCATTTATATGCCCAAGCCTCCAATCTATCCAGCTTCATCTGTAGCATACTGTCCTCTTACGTGTCAATTACTTTACATAGTTTAGTCAGCTGCAAAAATTTATATTTTACTGTGCAAGCCTTCTACAAGATCATTAATAAATATATTGAAGAGAATAGGTCCCAATACTGACCCCTGTGGTACCCCACTAGTGTCAGTGACCCAATCTGAGTGTGTACCATTAATAACCACCCTCTGTTTTTTATCACTGAGCCAGTTACTTACCTACATACAGACATTTTCTCCCAGTCCAAGCATTCTTATTTTATATATTAACCTTTTATGAGGTACAGAGTCAAATGCTTTGGAGAAGTCCAGATATACAACATCCATTGATACGCCGCTGTCAAGTCTAGAACTTACCTCCTCATAGAAACTGATTAAATTAGTCTTACATGACCGATCCCTCATAAAGCCATGCTGATATGGTGTTATTTGCTTATTTTCCTTGAAGTACTCCAAGAAAGCATCTCTTAGAAAACCTTCAAACAGTTTACACATGATAGATGACTTACCAGCCTATAGTTTCCAGGCTCTGTTTTTGGACCCTTTTTGAGTATTGGCACTACATTTGCTATGCATCAATCCTGGGGAACACTCCCTGTCAGTATACAGTCCTTAAATATCAGAAATAAGGGTCTAGTTATGACATCAGTGGCACACCTACCATATAGGCAGACCACGCAGCTGCTATGGGGCCCGTGAGGAAGGCAGGCCCGCAGTGGAGGAGAGTCCGCGCCACCGTCTATCTTCCTGTCTCCTGTATGCTAGCTCTGCCTCCCGCCTGCTAGCTCCGCCTCCTGCCTGCTAGCTCCACCACACCTGATTCCTCTGGCTTGCCAAAACCCCACCAGTAATGAAGTAAGTGATGACTTGTAGGTGAGGACAGTGCAGAGGTGTATGTGTGGAAGGGGATCACTCAGCTTTCCCAGTCTATTCCTCTGCACATATGCCATTCAGAACAGGAGGAAAGCTGGTTGTCACTACATTATGTAATGTGACTCAGCTTTCCTGATGTCCTGCATGGCACAAGTGCAGAGACATGAGAAGATTTGAGGGTAGGTGGGAGTTGTATTATTCAGCTTTCTCAGACTATTCTCATGTCTCTCCACATGTGCCATGCAGGACAGCAGAAAAGCTGGGTGCTATTACATCATGTAATGTCACTCAGATTTCCTGCTATCCTGCAAGGCATAAATGCGGATAATAAGAACATGGAAAGACAGGGGGAGAGGTTGACTCAGCTTTCCCAGAGACTCATGTCTCTGCACATGTGTCATGCAGGATGGCAAGTAATGTCAGTGTCTTCCAGCTGTCCTGCATGACACAGGATGGGGAAGGGGGGCACTCACTTCCTCAAACTTTTCTCATGTCTCTGTGCATGTGCCATGCTGGACAGCAGGAAAGTTGGGTGGTATTACATCATGTAATGCCCCAGATTCTTGTCAATATATGCTGAACACCCCCAGAACCTACCAGATCCCATTACTATAATGGGCCTGTTGGGTTCCAGCATGAGTACTGCCATTTTGTAGAACAAAATACTTCTGCATGAGGTGGGGCAGGGGAGAAGTTAGGGAGGGTAGTGAGAGGACCCAGGACGCATAGTGGGAGGGACTAGGAATGGGCATGGGGGCCCAATTTAAATTCTTGCTATGGGGCCCAATGATTTCTGGGTACGCCCCTGTATGACATTACTTAATTCTCTTAGGATACGGGGGTACATCTGGTCCTGGCGATTTGTCTATTTTAATCTTTTTGAGATGCCCCTGTATTTCTTCCTGGGTCATACAGGGCACTTTTAATGGGGAATTAACTTTTACATTCTGCATTTCATCTGCATTTATTTTCTTCAGTGAATACAGCTTTGCTTTCTCTTCATCACTCTCTGCAACTCCCCCCTCAATACTCTGTAGAGGGCCGACACCTTCAGATTTATACTTTTTACCATTTATATAATTAAAAAACATTTAAGTTTTCTCAGTTATTCCCACTATGTCATAGTCACATATCACTAATTCCAGTTCCACAGTTTTATTAGTCATGCTTCTGGCATTAGTATACATACATTTAAGAGGTTTATGTATATTTTGTACCCTACACTTTTCCTTCGGAGCTGTTTTAGTCCCTCCTTCCATTTCTCCCCCAGTCCCATTACCTTGCCCCCGGTCTCTATCTGCACTATCTTCTCATCCTATAACGTAATTACCCTCCCCCCCCAGTTCCTAGTTTTAAACACTCCTCCAACCTTCTAGCCATCTTTTCCCCCAACACAGCTGGTCATTTTACCTTCTCTATTTATTGTTGTTTCTCCCACTATGCTTTGCGGTTTATAGCTTCTGCTGGACTTGTGGTTTGCTTGTGTTTGGTTCTCGGTTGAGTTCCTGGTGCTACCAAAGCTTCATTAAAGATAAGTGTTTCCTTTCCCTTTTGTATGTATATATATATATATATATATATATATATATATATTTATATGTGTGTGTTGCCTTTCCCTGTTTGTCATTAGGGAGACACATAGTAGGGAATTATAGAGACATGGCTGGATGATAGCTATGACTGGGCGGTTAATGTACAGGGTTACAGTTTGCTTAGAAAGAATTGCCAAAACCGGAGAGGGAGAAGGAGAAGGGTTGTTGATCCAGAGAGTATTCTGACTGCCTAATTGGAGTATTCTGACTTCATCTGGATCAACTTGCCGGATAAATGGCTGAACTGGATGGACAGATATCTTTTTTCAGCCTTATAAACTATGTTAATATGTAGTTGCCTAGTTTTCCCCACTCTAATACTCCTGCAGATGGTACAAAGCCCTGTCTAAATTATATACATTGAATCACACATATTCACATGCATGTTGAAAATGTCAAAATGATGTGGGTACCTACTTTCACAGGTGGTGGACATGTCCCATAGTACACACATTTTAGTCAGCAGTAGCAAGCAACCTTGTTGTCATTTGTGACTTATCACTTCCCTGCACATGGGAAGTACGCTACATTTCATTCTCAACACTCTTCCGTCAAACATGGAAATTTTTGTCAAAGTGATTTGTGGAAGTCCACAACTCTCCAACAATCAAAGTGTGTAATCCAAAGTGGATCATATCTATAGGTTCTAGGAGCTCACTCATTGGGAGAATAGAAGTCATTCAAAGTTTTCAAATACCTGGTCCCCATGGGTGAGATTTTGGCGACAGACTAATCCCTCACCTCAGACACCCAAAATATATATCCATAAGACAGGAGCATTATATGTCACATTAGATTTCACATTCATTATATGGGAAAAATCACTATCCCACTTTGCCTCTTTAACTCCTGAAAGGGGTTGTGCAGCAATTTATATTGATGACCTATCCTCAGGATAGGTCATCAATACCTGAAAATCAGGGGTCAGACCCCCCCGGGACACTGCTGATCGGCTGTTTGTAGAGGTGGCGGCACTCCATGTGAGTGCTGCTTCCGGTTCAGTACACCGCAATTCGTCTTGGAGTGAATGGAGTGAGTGCTTGTAAATACACTATGCCACAGCTCCACAGTAGACGACACATAGTGTAAACATCAGGATGCAGCTCTAGCATGGAGCGCCATTTCCTCTTAAAACAGCTGATCAGCGAGGTTGCTGCGTGTTGGACCCGTGCCAGTCAGATATTGATGACCTCTCCATACTTGGTCATTTAACCTTTCAGATAACACTGTCAATGGTGAACGCAGCATCTGTGGGTTAGATAGAGGGAAGGGGTTTCCTCTGTTCTCAGACCTGAGCCCCACTGGTAAAATCATGGGACTCTGATCAGTTGACATGACAGTGAAGGCCTTCTGAATGCTCCCAGTGTGGTCATAGTGAGCTGCTCTTAAGTTACTTTAAAAAAGTTATTTCTTGAGCTAAAAAAACTAAAATTTTAAATATAAAAATTAATACGAATAAAAAATAAACATAACAGTTATCACCATGTCGAAAATCTCAGCACTTTTAAAATATCAAAATATTTTCCTGTGCAGTGAGCACCGTAATAAAAATCAACGATTCAATATTTTTGTTGTCACCTTTTACCTCCCAAAAATGTAATAAAAAGTGATCAAAAAGTTGTACGTACTTGAAATGGTACCAATAAAAAAAGTTAAATGAAAAATCTGCAACAAAAGTAAAAAATTTAAATTTCCCCCCATTTCTAAAATCGGTTTTGAATAGTTTGAGGGATGTAGTCTCTAAAATGGGATGATTTATGGGTGGTTTCTATTATGTCAGCTCCTCAACGTGACCAGAACTGAATTGGTCCTTAAAGTTGATTTTTGAAATTTTCTTGGAAATTTCAATAATTGTTTATAAAATTCGAAACCTCCTAACGTCCTAAAAAAAAAATATAACATTACCAAACTGATGCCAACATACAGTAGACATACACTACGTGCAGAATTATTAGGCAAATGAGTATTTTGACCACATCATCCTCTTTATGCATGTTGTCTTACTCCAAGCTGTATAGGCTCGAAAGCCTACTACCAATTAAGCATATTAGGTGATGTGCATCTCTGTAATGAGAAGGGGTGTGGTCTAATGACATCAACACCCTATATCAGGTGTGCATAATTATTAGGCAACTTCCTTTCCTTTGGCAAAATGGGTCAAAAGAAGGACTTGACAGGCTCAGAAAAGTCAAAAATAGTAAGATATCTTGCAGAGGGATGCAGCACTCTTAAAATTGCAAAGCTTCTGAAGCGTGATCATCAAACAATCAAGCGTTTCATTCAAAATAGTCAACAGGGTCGCAAGAAGCGTGTGGAAAAACCAAGGCGCAAAATAACTGCCCATGAACTGAGAAAAGTCAAGCGTGCAGCTGCCAAGATGCCCCTTGCCACCAGTTTGGCCATATTTCAGAGCTGCAACATCACTGGAGTGCCCAAAAGCACAAGGTGTGCAATACTCAGAGACATGGCCAAGGTAAGAAAGGCTGAAAGACGACCACAACTGAACAAGACACACAAGCTGAAACGTCAAGACTGGGCCAAGAAATATCTCAAGACTGATTTTTCTAAGGTTTTATGGACTGATGAAATGAGAGTGAGTCTTGATGGGCCAGATGGCTGGATTGGTAAAGGGCAGAGAGCTCCAGTCCGACTCAGACGCCAGCAAGGTGGAGGTGGAGTACTGGTTTGGGCTGGTATCATCAAAGATGAGCTTGTGGGGCCTTTTCGGGTTGAGGATGGAGTCAAGCTCAACTCCCAGTCCTACTGCCAGTTTCTGGAAGACACCTTCTTCAAGCAGTGGTACAGGAAGAAGTCTGCATCCTTCAAGAAAAACATGATTTTCATGCAGGACAATGCTCCATCACACGCGTCCAAGTACTCCACAACGTGGCTGGCAAGAAAGGGTATAAAAGAAGAAAATCTAATGACATGGCCTCCTTGTTCACCTGATCTGAACCCCATTGAGAACCTGTGGTCCATCATCAAATGTGAGATTTACAAGGAGGGAAAACAGTACACCTCTCTGAACAGTGTCTGGGAGGCTGTGGTTGCTGCTGCACACAATGTTGATGGTGAACAGATCAAAACACTGACAGAATCCATGGATGGCAGGCTTTTGAGTGTCCTTGCAAAGAAAGGTGGCTATATTGGTCACTGATTTGTTTTTGGGTTTTTTTGAATGTCAGAAATGTATATTTGTGAATGTTGAGATGTTATATTGGTTTCACTGGTAAAAATAAATAATTGAAATGGGTATATATTTGTTTTTTGTTAAGTTGCCTAATAATTATGCACAGTAATAGTCACCTGCACACACAGATATCCCCCTAAAATAGCTAAAACTAAAAACAAACTAAAAACTACTTCCAAAAATATTCAGCTTTGATATTAATGAGTTTTTTGGGTTCATTGAGAACATGGTTGTTGTTCAATAATAAAATTAATCCTCAAAAATACAACTTGCCTAATAATTCTGCACTCCCTGTATGGTAAATGTTAATTAATAAGTATTTCATGAGGTATCATTATCTGTCTTAGGCCTCATGCACACGACCGTTGTGTGAATCCGTGGCCGTTGTGCCGTTTTCCGTTTTTTTTCGCTGACCCATTGACTTTCAATGGGTCCGTGGAAAAATCGGAAAATGCACCGTTTTGCAGCCGAGGCCGTGATCCGTGTATCCTGTCCGTCAAAAAAATATGACCTGTCCTATTTTTTTGACGGACAACGGTTCACGGACCCATTCAAGTCAATGGGTCCGTGAAAGAACACGGATGCACACAAGATTGGCATCTGTGTCCGTGATCCGTGGCCGTAGGTTGCTTTCATACAGACGGATCCGAAGATCCGTCTGCATAAAAGCTTTTTCAGATCTAAGTTTTCACTTCGTGAAAACTCATATCCGACAGTATATTCTAACACAGAAGCGTTCCCATGGTGATGGGGACGCTTCTAGTTAGAATACACTACAAACTTTGTACAAGACTGCCCCCTGCTGCCTGGCAGCACCCGATCTCTTACAGGGGGATATGATAGCACAATTAACCCCTTCAGGTGCGGCACCTAAAGGGGTTAATTGTACTATCATATTCCCTGTAAGAGATCAGGGCTGCCAGGCAGCAGGGGGCAGACCCCCCCTCCCCAGTTTGAATATCGTTGGTGGCACAGTGTGCGCCCCCCATCAGGCCCCCCCTTCCTCCCTCTATTGTTAGAAATCGTTGGTGGCACAGTGTGCGCCCACCATCGACCCCCCCTCCCTCCCTCTATTGTAATAAATCGTTGGTGGCACAGTGTGCGCCCACCATCGCCCCCCCTCCCTCCCTCTATTGTAATAAATCATTGGTGGCACAGTGTGCGCCCACCATCGGCCCCCCTCTCTCTATAGCAGTCACAACATTGGTGGCAGTGTGCGGCCTCCCATCCCCCCCCCCCCGATCATTGGTGGCAGCGTAGTTCCAATCGGAGTCCCAGTTTAATCGCTGGGGCTCCGATCGGTAACCATGGCAACCAGGAAGCTACTGCAGCCCTGGTTGCCATGGTTACTTAGCAATAGTACAATTGTAGAAGATTGATACTTACCTGCCTGCTGCTGCGATGTCTGTGACCGGCTGGGAGCTCCTTCTACTGGTAAGTGACAGTTCTTTAGCAATGCGCCGCACAGACCTGTCACTTACCAGTAGGTGGAGCTCCCGGCCGGTCACAGACATCGCAGCAGCAAGCAGGTAAGTATGAACCTTCTACTATTGTACTATTGCTAAGTAACCATGGCAACCAGGACTGCAGTAGCGTCCTGGTTGCCATGGTTACCGATCGGAGCCCCAGCGATAAAACTGGGACTCCGATCGGAACCTCGCTGCCACCAATGATCGGGGGGGGGGGGATGGGAGGCCGCACACTGCCACCAATGTTGTGACTGCTATAGAGAGAGGGGGGCCGATGGTGGGCGCACACTGTGCCACCAACGATTTATTACAATAGAGGGAGGGAGGGGGGGCGATGGTGGGCGCACACTGTGCCACCAACGATTTATTACAATAGAGGGAGCGAGAGGGGGGCAATGGTGGGCGCACACTGTGCCACCAACAATTTATAACAATAGAGGGAGGAAGGGGGGGCCCGATGGTGGGCGCACACTGTGCCACCAACGATATTAAAACTGGGGAGGGGGGGGTCTGCCCCCTGCTGCCTGGCAGCCCTGATCTCTTACAGGGGGATATGATAGTACAATTAACCCCTTCAGGTGCGGCACCTGAGGAGTTAATTGTGCTGATCACGGCCCCCTGTAAGAGATCGGGTGCTGCCAGGCAGCAGGGGGCAGTCATGTACACAGTTTGTAGTATATTCTAACTAGAAGCGTCCCCATCACCATGGGAACGCCTCTGTGTTAGAATATACTGTCGGAAATGAGTTTCACGATGTAGCTCATATCCGACAGTATATTCTAACATAGAGGCGTTCCCATGGTGATGGGGACGCTTCAAGTTATGTTTGGGTGTCCGCCTGGCCGTGCGGAGGCAAGCGGATCCGTCCAAACTTATAATGTAAGTCAATGGGGACGGATCCATTTGAAGATGACACACTGTGGCTCAATTTTCAAACGGATCCGTCCCCCATTGACTTTCAATGTAAAGTCTGGACGGATCCGTCTGAGGCTACTTTCACACTTAGAAATGTTTTAACAATATAATGCAGACGGATCCGCTCTGAACGGAGCCACCGTCTGCATTATATGAACGCAAGTGTGAAAGTAAAGGGACTCCTGACTTTACATTGAAAGTCAATGGGGACGGATCCGTTTGCAATTGCACCATATTGTGTCAACGTCAAACGGATCTGTCCCCATTGACTTGCATTGTAATTCAGGACGGATCCGTTTGGCTCCGCACGACCAGGCGGACACCAAAACGACTTTTTTTTCATGTCCGTGGATCCTCCAAAAATCAAGGAAGACCCACGGACGAAAAAACGGTCACGGATCACGGACCCACGGACCCCGTTTTTGCGGACCGTGAAAAAAAACTGTCGTGTGCATGAGGCCTTAAAAGTAGAGAGATTCCAAATTTGTGGTAAATTTTGTATTTTTTTTAAATAAAGGTAAAACATATTGACTCAAATTTACCATTGACATGATGTACAGTACATCTCAGAATGGCTTGGATTAGTAAAAGCATTCCAAAGTTATTACCACATAAAGTGACACGTCAGATTCGCAAAATTAGGCCTAGTCAGGAAGGGAGTAAATTACCTAGTCTGGAAGTGGTTAAAGAAGTAAAACACAATAAAAACTATGGCATTAATGTAATTGTGCTGACCTGCAGAATAAGAACATCATGTCATTTTTAGCATATAGTGTATGCTGTAATATCAAAACAAAAAAAAACTTGGTGCAATAGTAGCATGTTTTTTTTTCAATTTCACCCACAAATAATATTTTTCCCTTTTTTCATTACAAAATATGGTAAATTACATGGTGCCCTTAAAAATGCAAACAAATAAGTCCTTATTGCTATGTGAATGAAAAATTTGGGGCTTTTGGAAGGTAGAAAGGAAAAAACAAAAATGCAAAAACAAAAATTGAAAAAGATAGTTAGTCAGCACATCCTAATGCGCAGGTGTCATGGCTAAAAATACAAAACCAAACACAGTGCAACAGCAGTCTGCAAACACAGAATATATGAACCAACGCTAAATGTGAGGTACTTAGCTAATATATTTTGATCAAAATAATTTGTGGCCATTAACCATGGGAAGGAGACCTCTTTTGTATGGGAAACTATGCTAAATGATACCTCTTTTGGTGCCACTGGCCTCCAGAGAACTTAGGGAAGGCAGGCTTGGCCAGGTCCTTGAGGGATTAAAAGGTACACTAAACCTAGAAATAAGTGCTCGAAGTAAACAAGAATTATAAAGATGTAGCCAACGTTATCATGTCTGGTTTAACATGTGAACGCAACAAAATCACATAACACTAATACAGAAAATCACATTCAAGTGATCATCCTGGCAGGATGGGAGTCAAGATAACACTGTCTACATCTGTAGTTGTCCTCACCTTTTGCTGGTCTGCAGTATTTTCTCCATGATCCTGACTTCAACAGCCTTGTTGAAATCCTGCAGAGAACATGTTCAGCTGGGGACTGACTGAGGGGGTGTAGCTTATTTAATGGACGGGCATAACAAACTTTTTGTCCTCCTGCAGACAGGATACAGCAGGGAGGCTCCTGCTCCAGTCAGTTGTCTTCAGCCAAACACAGGACGGTGAGCAGAAGAAGAGGGGACATGGCTGAGCACTTGGAACACAGAGAGATTTCCTTATATCTTTCATCTTATTTGTAATATGAGACAAAAAAGGACCATGGGAAAGAAGTAGATGAAAGTAGGAAATGCTAGCATATATTTGTGTATATTTTGTATTTAGTGTTGCTTCTATAGTCCTTCCCTTTTAGCCCTCTCTGTTTGTTTACACACTTTGTTTTAAGTCATCACAATATGAGCTGTATTGTTTCTCATTGCTTTGTAAAAACGTCTTTGGAAGCTAATGCATTACCACTCAACTTTCCAACTGCACATCCTTGGCCTTTTTTATTGTTGTATTGATGTTTATTCAATTTTTTATGAAAAACTTAAGTAAAAAGAAATTTTAAAAGAACTGATAAATGCAAGGACAAATATAGTCCCAGGCTAAGCAATTAATGCAGGCTTCCAACTCTGTTGTGTCTTCTATAATGCTTTAAAATCAAGGTAAGAATTCCTCATTGTTTTCTCACACAATGGGCTGCAGCAGCTGAGATGTGTATTACGTATGTTATTTTGCAGTAATTGGAACACAAAACTGTATAACCCTTTCAGGGCTGGGCATGGTGGCTTAATGGTTAGCACTGGTACCTTGCAGTGCTGGTGTGCTAGGTTTGAATCTGACCCAGGACATCATCAGGAATAATGTTTGTATGTTCTCCCCATATTTGTTTGGTTTTTCTCCGGGTGCTCCGATTTCCCATACTAAAGATATACTGATAGAGAACAGCAAGCAATGATAATGTCTGTAAAGTGCTCCTGCTCAGAGATATATAAGTGAGTAAAATAAATCATATTTTAGATCTTTTGGACTAAGAAAAATGTTCAGTTTTGCATTGTCATGTTCAAGAGCTATAACACATTTATTTTTCTGTCTGTATAGCCGTCTGGGGGCTTATTTTTTCTGGGATGATCGTATTTTTCATTGGCACCATTTTGGAATACACATAACTTATTTATTAATGGTTATTACCTCTTTTTTTGCATAATAAATTTTTCATTGATCGCCATATTGATTTTTATGGTTTGTTACCTATTGCTCAATAAATACAATTTAAAATATTGGTTTTATGTTAGCATGATATGAGGTGTCATAACTTTTAAAATGTTTCCATCTATGGCCCTGGGTAAGGGCTTGCTTTGTATGTGATAAGCTGTAGTGTTTACAGGCATAATTATGGGGTACATAAATCTTTTTGATCACTTTTTATTTCACTCAATATGTGAGTACTTTTTTTTCACATTGTTAACCATGTGATATCTTATGTGAAAGTTCATATTGAGGTCAATATGATTATAACATTATTAAATGTTTATACATGTTTTATGATTTACTACTTTTGTACAAAAAAGATCAACATTTTTTAAAATAATTTTTGGGGTGTTATTCTGAGAGCCATAACTTTCTTATTTTATCCTCAATGAAGCTGTGTTGGGGCCTAATTTTAGCTGAATGAACTGTAGTTTTCATTGGTACTATTTTGGGGTCCATATTACTTTTCTTAACTTTTTCTTTGATTTCTTTTGATCACATTTTCTTTTTAGAAGAGACGAGCAAAAAAGTAAATTCTGTAATATATTTTTTAAGCCATTCACCATTTTTATGTTTTATTACTTTTGTACCAAAAAAACAAACACAACAAAAAACTTTTTTTGTCTCCATATGCTAAAAGCTATAACTTTTTTAATTTTGAAATTATGTGTGGCTTTGTTATTTTGCAGGGATGACCTGTAGATTTGATTGTTACCATTTAGTTGCAGTACATTCAACTTTTTATTGCTTTTTATTCTAAACAAGGAACCGCAATCATTACATTGTTCTTTATTATATTTTTTCGTTCACCACATGTGTTAAATGATATGATAACTTTATAGGATTGGTCATTACAGACGTGACAATACATAATTTGTTTAGGTTTTTTGTGGTTTTCCCATTATAAAGACTTTTTTATAAATAAAAATGTGATTTGGGGCTTTTTCACACCTCATGCACACAACCGTATCTGTTTTTGCAGTCTGCAAATCGCATGGATGGCCATGTGCATCCTGCATTTAACCTTCCATAGGTCCCACAGTATGTTTCAAATGCCTATTCTTGTCGGCAAAACAGACAAGAATAGGACATGTTTTTTTTTTGGTTTTGTTTTTTGCATGGCTGAAGAATGGAAGTGTGGATGTGGAAAGCACGTGGTATACTGTCTTAATCTTTTGCGACCCCATTGAAATAAATAGGTCCATTGAAAATGTGGATGGGATGCGAACCAAAACTATGGTCATGTGTATGATGCATTAAAAACATATCTGAAATACCTTGATTTCATACATAATACCCTGTACTACTTATGCAATGCAGTGTCTTATGTCTGCTAGTCAGTAAATGAACTCCTTAATCGCCAGCTATTTTTCAGTTTTTGCCTCTGTACATTTAAGGTGCCATAACTGTGGCTTGAAGATCTCGCACGAAATCCCATGCGCGGTGACGTATGACATCATCACTCCGGCCGACGCGATGGCATCATCACGGGCCGTGCAAGATTTTGTGCCAGATCTTCAATTAAGGCGGTAGCGGCCAGCCTGTCGAGAGCAAAGGTAAGTATGATTTTTTTTTTTTTTTTAACACTCTGTTATTACTATAAGATGCTGCACCCTGTCATTGCACCCACTACTTACAAATAAATGTGCTTCGTGATAAAGTAATTCTTCACAAAGCTCTTTATTTTGGTAAAATTTGCCGAAGCAGCCGAATCAAATTTTTGAATCCTTCGCTCATCTCTAGTTTTAGAATTTCCGTTGATGTGTATTATATATAGACATATAATTACAGAGAAGGAGAAAAAATATGAAATGTAATTTCTGCAATAAAGTGAATATTGTTCTCTAATTATCGGTTTTAGAAGGAGAGGTGACTTGAAGTTGCTCAAATAAACGCAAATACTGTACATATGTTTGTCTCCATTTGGTATTTTAGATTTTACAAATGTAAAATAAAATACTGTATACTGATCTGTATTTTAGGAAGAAGCCGGTGGTCGCATTCAATGTGCTATATGTTTATGGCATTGAAAATATTTTGAGGTCAAGTTGCATTTGAGATTCATTAATCATCTTTCAGTTCTGCCTCATCTGGGTCCATACAGGCATGCATTGTTCCGTGATAATATGATGAAAAACATCTGGAAACTTGAAGTGCTTTAATGAAAGATCGATTTTATGGAAGGAAAATAGTTCGGATGCCAAACTGCCCATGGTTATACAGTACAGTTCACATCATGATACTGACATGGTGAACACATTAGTCTTTATACCAACTTTTCATCCGGAAATATAAGTACAAGTATTACATCATGTGCACAAAGACACAACTTTGCTGAACTTGCCCATATAGAGAGCTGCATATATAGCAGATGTACTGTTATTACAATGGCAGTTGATCACTTGGCATTGGAAGAATGAAAGGGGTCAGAGGGGGTCTTACAGTTGGGACACCCAGCTATCCCGAGAACGAGGATACTCTGTATCTCCACTCTGAATGGCGCAGTAATGCTCATGTCAGTCCACCTCTCCATTCTCTTCTATGGGACTGACATAGATAGTGCTCCATCACTGTCAAAGCAGTAAATGGAGCAATGGATTAATGTGCTCACTACCAATTCATTCAGTGAAGGACTCGGGGACCATTTGTTAGGATGGCTGGAGTTCCAGTGGTTGGACCTCCACGTTCTGATGTTTATGATCTATTCTGTGGATAGGAGATAAATACTAAATGAATAATAAATAATAAAGAATTTAAAAGAATATTCTATTTTCATAATATAACTTAATTGTAATGACCTTTCGTTATATATACCTTGGGCCGATTTACTATTGTGATTGTGGTTAGACCTTGTTGCACAATGAGCCAAAATCTAGACCTACATAGGAAGCAAATGCACCAAAAAGAATAATCCTCTACACATCTGATGGCAAGAGGTATGGTTTGGTTAAAAGGGAAGTGGCCAAAGAAACAACAACTTAAAGGCAACCTGTCACCTCCAAAAACCATCTGAAGCCGCCAGCAGTACCTGAGAGTAGCGAGCAGTGTGTTTCTGACAATTGTTTTGTTCCTGAATGCAGAAGCGGCAAAATCTCTGAAAACGTTCCTTTATCCCCTGCCGGCGCGCTTCTCTAGACATGCTTTAGGTCAAGGGGCAGCGGCCTCCTCGCTTCAAGTCAAGTTAACCATGCCCCCTTCTCCGACCCTTCATTGTGACTGACAGCCAGCAGTTTGGCTGGCTTTGTGGAGCTCTCTGCATAAGCACTGTCAGTCATAGGCTGTGTAGCCCCAGCCTAACACACATGAACACTGCACCAAACAGAAATATATTGTGCATTGCCATAAATCAATATTGTGGGCCGGGGATCAGCAACCTTTGGCACACCAGCTGCTGTGAAACTGCGTGTGTCAGCATGCACACTTTCTCGGCTGTTCTTGTAACTCCCACAGAAGTGACAGGAGGATTCTGGGAGTTGTAGTTTCAAAACATCTGGAGTGCCAGAGGTTGCTGTAGTCCATCAATACTGATCATAGGGGTCTGAACTCCAGGTCCTCTAACAATCATCACAGTGTAAGGAGCTCCACGTCCCTGTAAGTCATGCACCCCGATTTTTGTTTACACAGACACAATGGCTCCTCCATAGGACGACGGTACCGAATGCTGCATCATGTGATGTTTAAATAAAAAGCCGAGATACAGCCATATGTACATGGATGAAAGTCAGGGCCGGTGCTACCATAAGGCAGACCAAGCGGTCTGATTTGGTGGACCGTGCACTTCAGGCACAGTACCAGCCTTATTTGATCAAACTATAATGGGCTGCTAAGCCAGTCATTAGGATCGTAGGTAGGGTATCACTGTGATTATTTGATCACAGCTCCCCTTGTGACAAAGCAGCTAAATAAAATAGCAGCAGTCAGGGTCAATTCTAGCTGATCTGCTGCCTGAGGCAAAAATGTAAACCAAACCTGTCAGCGGCAAAAGCCAACCCAAACCGCCAGCAGTACCTTCAAGTAGCCAGCAGTGAGTTTCGAGTGATAATTTTCTTACTGCATTCTGATGAGGCAGAATATGAAAAACGAATATGAAAAACGATCTTTTATCCTCCGTCCGCGCTTTAAGTCAAGGGGGCAGCGACCTCCTTGCTTCAAGTCAAGGTAACTGCGCTGCCTTCCCTGCCCCTTTGCTGTGACTGACTGGGCTTATGCCCGACAGCCAGCTGTCAGTCACAGGAGAAGGGGCAGGGAAGGTGGCGCGGTTACCTTGACTTGAAGTAAGGAGGCAGCTGCCCCCTTGACTTCAAGCCTGACTGGAAAATAGCGTGGACGGAGGATAAAAGATAGTTTTTCATACTTCTGCGTCATCAGAATGCAGTAAGAAAATCATCATTCGAAACTCACTGCTGGCTACTTGAAGGTACTGCTGGAGGTTTGGGATGGCTTTTGCTGCTGACAGGTTCCCTTTAAATGGAACCCCCCTCCCATTAAAAAATAGTATGAAAGTCAAGTAGCCACCAAAGTTTGAGACTGTCCTGCCAGGTCTGGGGCGGTACAAGTACAGATAATGTTATTGATATCACCTGCAGTCCTATGTAACACCACAGTTAACACAGTGATGGCTATCTAAGTATAGAAACTGTAGTAGTGTTACCTGCAGTCCTATGTAAAACCACAGATAACACTAGTGCACATCATGTGGTAGTGTTACCTGCAGTCCTATGTAAAACCACAGATAACACTAGTGTAGATCATATGGTAGTGTTAACTACGTCCTTAGGGCTCATGCACACGAACATATTTTCTTTCCGCTTCCGTTCCATTTTTTCTTGCGGACTGTATGCGGAACCATTGACTTCAATGGGTCCAAAAAAACAACGGAAGGTACTTCGTATGCATTCCATTTCCGTATTTCCATTCCGCAAAAAAGTTCATGCACTATTATTGTCCGCAAATCACGGTCCAAGGCCCCATTCAAGTCAATGGGTCCGCAAAAAATACGGAATGCACGCGGAACACATCCGTATGTCATCCGTATTTTGCGGATCCATACTGTAGAAATGCTATGCCCAGCCCATATTGCTCATGTGTTTGGTGATTAATAAGTTACTGTTTCCGTTTCCGATCCGCGAAAACCGGATCAAATACGGAAACCATATAGATATGTTTTGTGCAATAACGGAACAATAACAACAACGGTCGTGTGCCCCCTTCACATTAGTAATGCACTCTGGGTGCCCTTCACAGTAGTAATGCCCATTGTGCCCCCTTCACAGTAGTAATGCCCATTGTGCCCCTTCACAGTAGTAATGCCCATTGTGCCCCTTCACAGTAGTAATGCCCATTGTGCCCTCTTCATAGTAATAATGCCTATTGGCCCCTTTACAGTAGTAATGCCCATTGTGCCCCTTCACAGTAGTAATGCACATTGTGCCCTCTTCATAGTAATAATGCCTAATGTCCCCCCTTCATTGTAGTAATGCCCTCTGTGTTCCCTTTATAATAGTAATGCCCTCTGTACCCCCTTTACAGTAGCAATGCCATCTGTGCCCCATTTATAGTTGCAATGCCCTATGTGCCCCCTTTAGAGTAGTAATGCCCTCTGTGGCCCCTTTATAGTAGTAATGCCTTCTGTGCCCCCTTTATAGTAGTAATGCCCTCCGAGCCCCCTTTATAGTAGCAATGCCCTCTGTACCCCCTTTATAGTAGTAATGCCCTACGAGCCCCCTTTACAGTAGCAATGCCATCTGTGGCCCATTTATAGTTGCAATGCCCTATGTGCCCCCTTTATAGTAGCAATGCCCTCTGTGGCCCCTTTATAGTAGTAATGCCTTCTGTGCCCCCTTTATAGTAGTAATGCCCTCTGTGTCCCCTTTATAGTAGAAAAGCCCTCTGTGCCTCTTTATGGTAATAATGCCCTCTGTTCCCCTCTTATGGTAGTAATGCCCACTGTGCCCCCTTATGGTAGTAATGCCCACTGTGCCCCCTTTGTAGTAGTAATGCTCTCTGTGTCAGCCCTTTGTAGTAGTAATGCCCACTGTGCCCCCCTTTGTAGTAGTAATGCCCACTGTGCCCCCTTATGGTAGTAATTAGGGATGAGCGAATCGACTTTGGATAAAACATCTAAAGTTGATTCGCACAAAACTTTGTTCCATTTTGAGCGAATCGACTTTGGATAAAACATCTAAAGTTAATTTGCACAAAACTTTGTTCCATTACTGTACGGAGCAGGAGCTCCAAGGTTCCACTTGGAATGGAACCCGAGTTCGGAAAATGTTTTATTTTACAGTACAAATTAATTTATAAAGTTATTACCTGAAGTCTCGCAAGACTTTGCGAAGCAATAACTTCGGCTCATCGGAGCCAATACATTCTAATACTGTACAGAGCTCCTGCTCCGTATAGTATTGGAACGAAACTTTATGCGATTCAACTTCGGATGTTTCATCCGAAGTCGATTCGCTCATCCCTAGTAGTAATACCCACTGTCCCGCCTTTGTAGTATGAATGCCCTCTCCTCTGTTCCCCCTTTGTAGTAGAAATCTGTGCCTCCTCTGTGTTTAAAAAAAAAACAAATCAGAGAAAAAAAAAACTCTGATACGGAATAACGTATCCATGAAAAACAGGTTGCAAAACAACAACGGTCGTGTGCATGAGCCCTTAGTGTGCCTCCCTGTTCCTCTCCCACGGACTCCATGCTGGCGGCACTGCCTCCTCTTCCTTCTTCTTCTCCTTGCCCCGCACAGAACATCCTGATGCAGCTGCGTCCAGACATAGGAACACTATGGGCATGGTGACACACACACACACAGGGACAGACACATCTGTGCCCCTTTCACAGTGGTAATACCACTCTGTGCCCCCTCACAGTAGTTATGCCCTCTCTGTGCCCCCTTCAGAGTAGTAATGCACTCTGTGGCCCCTTCACAGTAGTAATGCCCATTTTGCCCCTTCACAGTAGTAATGCCCATTGTGCCCTCTTCATAGTAATAATGCCTATTGGCCCCTTTACAGTAGTAATGCCCATTGTGCCCCTTCACAGTAGTAATGCACATTGTGCCCTCTTCATAGTAATAATGCCTAATGTCCCCCCTTCATAGTAGTAATGCCCTCTGTGTCCCCTTTATAGTAGTAATTCCCTCTGTGCCCCCTTTATAGTAGTAATACCCTCTGTGCCCCCTTTATAGTAGCAATGCCCTCTGTACCCCCTTTATAGTAGCAATGCTCTCTGAGCCCCCTTTACATTAGCAATGGCATCTGTGCTCCATTTATAGTTGCAATGCCCTATGTGCCTCCTTTATAGTAGCAATGCCCTCTGTGGCCCCTTTATAGTAGTAATGCCTTCTGTGCCCCCTTTATAGTAGTAATGCCCACTGTGCCCCCCTTATGGTAGTAATGCCCACTGTGCCCCCTTTGTAGTAGTAATGCTCTCTGTGTCAGCCCTTTGTAGTAGTAATGCCCACTGTGCCCCCCTTTGTAGTATTAATGCCCACTGTTCCCCCTTATGGTAGTAATTAGGGATGAGCGAATCGACTTTGGATAAAACATCTAAAGTTGATTCGCACAAAACTTTGTTCCATTACTGTACGGAGCAGGAGCTCCAAGGTTCCACTTGGAATGGAACCCGAGTTCGTAAAATGTTTTTTTACAGTACAAATTAATTTATAAAGTTATTACTCGAAGACTTTGCGAAGCAATAACTTCGGCTCATCGGAGCCAATACATTCTAATACTGTACGGAGCTCCTGCTCCGTATAGTATTGGAACGAAGCTTTATGCGAATCAA
Organism: Bufo gargarizans; assembly: GCF_014858855.1. NCBI lineage: Eukaryota > Metazoa > Chordata > Amphibia > Anura > Bufonidae > Bufo > Bufo gargarizans. The sequence continues at coordinate 365,358,387 of NC_058084.1, read as the reverse complement.
CTTCGGATGTTTCATCCGAAGTCTATTCGCTCATCCCTAGTAGTAATGCCCACTGTCCCCCCTTTGTAGTATTAATGCCCTCTCCTCTGTTCCCCTTTTGTAGTAGAAATCTGTGCCTCCTGTGTGTTTAAAAAAAAAAAAAAAACAACAACAAAAAAACACAGTACCTACTCACCTTGTCTGTTCCTGAAGCTCACAGTCCTCTCTCCCCTGCTGCAGACACAGACCGCTCTGCTGGCCGGTGTGGGTGGAGCTTATGCAGATTTCTGGGTGCAGGCTCCACCCACACGGCCCGGCAGCGCGATCCCTGCCTGCAGGCTGAATGGTGAAGTAGGGAGCCTGCTTCACCATTCAGTGCACTGCCGGCCTGAAGGAGGGGAGTAGCTGAGTGGTTGGTGAGTGACAGAACATCAGTTCTGTCACTCATTCCCCGCTCCCATCAGGGGAGGGAGCGGGGAATGCGCAGCTTAAAGGGAGCACTGGCGGCATCCACCAGCAGTATTTAACTGCTGTGTGGATGCCGCCCCGTCAAAAATCATGGCAGAAACGGCCCTGGCTGCAGTCACAAACCCTTGCCTTTTGTGTAGAGTGCAGGGCTTTTGTTCTCACTATCTGGAGTCACTCCATCTGAATCCAAAGGGATTTAGCTGACAGACATCATTGGGGATTACTTGACTTCGGCATACCTCCCCCCAATCATAGGATCCAAGAAGGATAGGACAAGGTGCACATTCATATCTGGAGGCAGTATGGATTAATATACTCTAATAAAAGATATAGAGACTCCTACTTCTATAAAACCTTGAGACTTTATTAACACTACTATTAAAAGGTCATCTAGAGAAACAGCGGGTTTTCCAAGTCCTTTTTTCTTTTGGGTGTTTAGGTTTTAGAATAATCAAATAAAATGTTTTAACATAAGGGTCAGAAGCAGGGTTTTGCTTCGCTTCTTAGCTATTAGTTTTTCAATGGAAGTACCCTGGACCACTAAGAGGTCTTTTTTCCTACTTCCTCCTCAGACTCCCCTAGAACACAGAGCTGGTGGTGGAGTCAGCCACCACCTAGCAACCTCTTGTAAAGGGCTGTGTCAGAGTTAATTAACTCTGTTACTACCATACAGAACATATGCTGGCAGTATGCAAGGCATAACAATCCTGGATGTGGAAACTGTGTGTTTGGAACCCAGGGGTATTCCTGTTCAGGTTAATGGTGAGCTGTCACTACACATTAAAGAGGATCTTTCACCTGGATATCCTTAATCTAATTATTATCCTACCTTATAGTGCGGCCCCCACTGATGTCCTGGCACTTTCTCTTTTCTAAAGAACCCCCGGTTCGTCCGCTGTGGTCCCCGTATCTTTTGGCGCCTCATATGCTAATGAAGCGACTCGGTTATACTAGGAGTGGACTTGTATTTCTCCTGGGCGCGGTTATCTTCTCCCTGGCTGCGAGCGCATCCAATCAGAGCACCCCGCTCTTAGCCAGGGAGAAGGAGCTCAAGTTCTTGTGGGAGAAGGAGCTGCGATTCTGGCGAGAACTTGAGCTCCTTCTCCCTGGCTAAGAGCGGGGCGCTCTGATTGGATGCGCTCGCAGCCAGGGAGAAGATAACCGCGCCCAAGAGAAATACAAGTCCACGCCTAGTATAACCGAGTCGACTCATTAGCATATGAGGCGCCAAAAGATACGGGGACCACAGCGCGACGAACGGGGGTTCTTTAGGAAAAATAAAATGCCAAGACATCAGTGGGGGCCGCACTATAAGGTAGTATAATTATTAGATTAAAGATATCCAGGTGAAAGGTCCTCTTTAAGTGGTACTCGTAAAGAGGTGGCAGTTGTGTTACCAGGGACCACTCTGTAAGTGAAATGCAAATGCTGGTGACATGAACTCTCTATGCACACAGCTGTGGTCAGTAGTAATTCCTGAGGGTTTTAGTGACTCATGGCTCTAAGGCATAAACACACTAGAGGCTGGGGCAACCCCGTGAATAACCATTAGTTGAATCATGGTGGGGTAGGGAATAGCTTCCCTTAAACCCTTAGTGGGACAGAAGGTTCAGGCAAGATCCATCAGACATCTCGGTCCTGATCTAGCTTCCTGGAGGATTTGTGGTGTTGCACACCATTCTCCAAGCACGTAGCAAGAGACTGCTGATAACTTGACTTTTCAATGGTTCAATGGCTCTCCTGTGGATTGGTCCACCTTGTCTGAGAGAAACTACCAAGTGTATTGCACCTTTTATAGCAATTGTAACCATTAAGCTTTGTGTACCACTTAAATTGACAATAACCGTGAAGAGTGTTATGCTTTGGTATGAGAATGAATAAAGTTTTTAACAAACCCCTTACCAGTTTGCAGGATATTCTCAGTGCACACTGTCAAAAGGAGATACATCCTGAAAGTGCAAATACCAAGGCTGCTTCAGAACTTGGCAAACCATGGACAAAAGAAGAAGGCTGGGGAATATTCGAGGCATACACAGGTATATTATGTCCAGAATACACACACATGATAATCAAGAAGAAGTTAGCCATAAATAATGTGTTTGATAAATTTGCTGCAATTGTTTTCCAAACATTTGATGGGGATATAAGGAGGCCCTAATTTATAAATCTCCAATAAGATTTAATTGTTTAACTACTTAAAGGTATTGTCCATTACATTTACAGTGGGATGCGAAAGTTTGGGCAACCTTGTTAATCCTCATGATTTTCCTGTATAAATCGTTGGTTGTTACGATAAAAAATGTCAGTTAAATATATCATATAGGAGACACACACAGTGATATTTGAGAAGTGAAATGCAGTTTATTGGATTTCCAGAAAGTGTGCTATAATTGTTTAAACAAAATTAGGCAGGTGCATAAATTTGGGCACCACAAAAAAGAAATTAAACCAATATTTAGAAGATCCTCCTTTTGCAGAAATTACAGCCTCTAAACGCTTCCTGTAGGTTCCAATGAGAGTCTGGATTCTGGTTGAAGGTATTTTGGACCATTCCTCTTTACAAAACATCTTTAGTTCATTCAGGTTTGATGGCTTCCGAGCATAAACAGCATTCTAAGTCACACCGCAGATTTTCAATTATATTCAGGTCTGGGGACTGAGATGGCCATTCCAGAACATTGTACTTGTTCCTCTGCATAAATGCCTTAGTGGATTTTGAGCAGTGTTTAGGGTCATTGTCTTGTTGAAAGATCCAGCCCCGGCGCAGCTTCAGCTTTGTCACTGATTCCTGGACATTGGTCTCCAGAATCTGCTGATACTGAGTGGAATCCATGCGTCCCTCAACTTTGACAAGATTCCCAGTCCCTGCACTGGCCACACAGCCCCACAGCATGATGGAACCACCACCATATTTTACTGTAGGTAGCAGGTGTTTTTCTTGGAATGCTGTGTTCTTTTTCCTCCATGCATAACGCCCCTTGTTATGGCCAAATAACTCAATTTTAGTGTCATCAGTCCACAGCACCTTATTCTAAAATGAAGCTGGCTTGTCCAAATGTGCTTTAGCCCACCTCAAGTGGCACTTTTTGTGCTGTGGGTGGAAAAAAGGCTTCCTCTGCATCACTCTCACATACAGCATCTCCTTGTGTAAAGTGCACCGAATGGTTGAACGATGCACAGTGACTCCATCTGCAGCAAGATGAAGTTGTAGGTCTATGGTGCTGGTCTGTGGGTTGACTCTGACTGTTCTCACCATTCGTCGCTTCTGTCTATCCGAGATTTTTCTTGGTCTGCCACTTCGAGCCTTAACTTGAACTGAGCCTGTGGTCTTCCATTTCCTCAATATGCTCCTAACTGTGGAAACAGACAGCTGAAATCTCTGAGACAGCTTTCTGTATCCTTCCCCTAAACCATGATGGTGAACAATCTTTGTCTTCAGGTCATTTGAGAGTTGTTTTGAGACCCCCATGTTGCTACTCTTCAGAGGAAATTAAAAAAAAAGGAGGGAAACTTACAATTGACCCCTTAAATACTCTTTCTCATAATTGGATTCACCTGTGTATGTTGGTCAGGGGTCACTGAGCTTACCAAGCCAATTTGAGTTCCAATAATTAGTTCTAAAGGTTTTGGAATCAATAAAATGACAACAGTGCCCACATTTATGCACCTCCCTAATTTTGTTTAAACAATTATAGCACACTTTCTGCAAATCCAATAAACTTCATTTCACTTCTCAAATATCACTGTGTGTGTCTCCTATATGATATATATAACTGACATTTATACAGTTTATACAGGAAAATCATGACGATTAACAAGGTTGCCAAAACTTTCGCATCCCACTGTATATCAATGACCTATCCTTGGGCTAGACCATCAATATCTGATAGGCAGAGGTCTGCTGATCAGCTGTTATGGAGTAGCTGCAGCTCAGGAAATAGGAGTTGGAACTACAAAGCTACTGTTTACAGAACTGTAAAACTGAAATTGGTCAATATTCAGTGTGACTACCCCTTGCCTTCAAAACATCAAAAAACAAGCCAGTACGTCAACAGAATTTTTTTTTTAATGACATGCAATGACACAAAATTATCATTTTTCCATTAAATATTATTTTATTGTATAAAAGTGCTAAAACATGAAAAAATAGCTTATAGATATTTGGTATCACTGCATTAATACCCCTAAAATAATGTTAACATGTTATTTTTATGGCAGAAGTTCTAATGTTGTTTGCATTCCTTCCCTACTAACCGCGTACAGTCAGGTCCATAAATATTGGGACATCAACACAATTCTAACATTTTTGGCTCTATACACCTCCGCAATGGATTTGAAATGAAACAAACAAGATGCGCTTTAACTGCAGACTGTCAGTTTTAATTTGAGGGTATTTACATCCAAATCAGGTGAACGGTGTAGGAATTACAACAGTTTGCATATGTGCCTCCCACTTGTTAAGGGACCAAAAGTAATGGGATAATTGGCTTCTCAGCTGTTCCATGGCCAGGTGTGGGTTATTCCCTCATTTTCCTAATTACAATGAGCAGATAGAAGGTCCAGAGTTCATTTCAAGTGTGCTATTTGCATTTGGAATCTGTTGCTGTCAACTCTCAAGATGAGATCCCAAAAGCTGTCACTATCAGTGAAGCAAGCCATCATTAGGCTTAAAAAACAAAACAAACCCATCAGAGAGATAGCAAAAACATTAGGCGTGGCCAAAACAACTATTTGGAACATTCTTAAAAAGAAGGAATGCACCGGAAAGCTCAGCAACACCAAAAGACCCGGAAGACCACGGAAAACAAATTATTTCCCTGGTGAAGAAAACACCCTTCACACCAGTTGGCCAGATCAAGAACATTCTCCAGGAGGTAGGTGTATGTGGGTCAAAGTCAACAATGAAGAGAAGACTTCACCAGAGTGAATACAGAGGGTTCACCACAAGATGTAAACCATTGGTGAGCCTCAAAAACAGGAAGGCCAGATTAGAGTTTGCCAAACAACATCTAAAAAAGCCTTCACAGTTCTGGAACAACATCCTATGGACAGATGAGACCAAGATCAACTTGTACCAGAGTGATGGGAAAAGAAGAGTAAGGAGAAGGAAAGGAACTGCTCATGATCCTAAGCATACCACCTCATCAGTGAAGCATGGTGGTGGTAGTGTCATGGCGTGGGCATGTATGGCTGCCAATAGAACTGGTTCTCGAACTGTATTTATTGATGATGTGACCGCTGACAAAAGCAGCAGGATGAATTCTGAAGAGTTTCGGGCATCTGCTCATATTCAGCCAAATGCTTCAGAACTCATTGGAAGGTGCTTCACAGTGCAGATGGACAATGACCCAAAGCATACTGCAAAAGCAACCAAAGAGTTTTTTAAGGGAAAGAAGTGGAATGTTATGCAATGGCCAAGTCAATCACCTGACCTGAATCCGATTTGAGCATGCATTTCACTTGCTGGAGACAAAACTGAAGGGAAAATGCCCCAAGAACAAGCAGGAACTGAAGACAGTTGCAGTAGAGGCCTGGCAGAGCATCACCAGGGATGAAACCCAGTGTCTGGTAATATTTATGTGTTCCAGACTTCAGGCTGTAATTGACTGCAAAGGATTAGAAAAAAGACGACTGAGGGGAGATCTAATTAATATGTATAAATATATCAGGGGTCAGTACAGAGATCTATCCCATCATCTATTTATCCCCAGGACTGTGACGAGGGGACATCCTCTGCATCTGGAGGAAAGAAGGTTTGTACAAACATAGAAGAGGATTCTTTACGGTAAGAGCAGTGAGTCTATGGAACTCTGCCTGAGGAGGTGGTGATGGTGAGTACAATAAAGGAATTCCAGTGCAGGATAACAGGCTGAACTGGATGGACAAATGTCTTTTTTCGGCCTTATGTACTATGTTACTAACCAAGTATTTAAAAGTAAAAGTTTGATTTATGATTATTATTCTGTCCCATTACTTTTGGTCTCTTAACAAATGGGAGGCACATATACAAACTGTTGTAATGCCTTCACCGTTCACCTGATTTGGATGTAAATACTCTCATATTACAGCTGACAGTCTGCAGTTAAAGCACATCTTGTTTGTTTCATTTCAAATCCATTGTGGTGGTGTATAGAGCCAAAAATGTTAGAATTGTGTTGATGTCCCAATATTTATGGACCTGACTGTATGTAGTTCTGGTGCCAACTTTAAGCACCAGAGCTATGCCTCATCCACACCGTCAGTGTTTTGGTCAGTGATTTCCATCAGTTATTGTGAGCCAAAACCAGGTGCGGCTCTAAACACAGAACAGGTGCAAATCTTTCCCTTGATACCTTATGTCTGTGGAGGCTCTACTCCTGGTTTTGTCTCATAATTACTGATGGAAATCACTGACCAAAATATTGACGTGTGAATGAGGCTCTACACTGAAACATCTGAGTCGTGGGGGTGTCGGGTGTCATACCCTGATGAGATATTGATGGCCTGCCCTAAGGGATAGGTAAACAATAACAAAATCCTGGAATACCCCTTTAAGTGTCAAATAGGCCTGGGCAGTCTGGCCATTTAGGGGTTAAACCCTTGGATCATACATACGGTGTATGGCTAGTTGATGTGTGTAGTGAATGTTGCACTGTGGAAGATGTACCGTAATATTCAGATGGAGCGCCAGTATTAATAAATTAACCTCAATGGAATTTAATTGTCAGATTTTAATGCATTACCACAAGGGTATGGTCACACAGAAAAATCCACAGCAGAAAAATCTGTTTTTACAAGTGCTTTAGAAGTTTTTTTGATTTTTTTTCGGCTTCCACATTGACTTCTATGGAATCCAAAATAAAAAACGATATATGTACAAGGTGTGAAGCTAGTGTGCGTGAATGGAGTTTCAGCAGTGGATGCTTAATCAGTGGTAAATTTTAGCAGTGTGAACATAGCCAGATTGATGTACAGTTGTGTTCAAAATTATTCAATTCAGTCCTTTATCAATTGTAGAACAGTTGGAGTGGTGTATTTAGCTACCTGCATCTGTGGTATTCAATATACAGGCAAAACGAAACGCGAATTTAGGAGGCGTGTTGGTGAGCATCTCCTAAAAATTAAAAACTCAGGAGACACCCCGATAGCACAACATGTAGCCACCTGCCATCCTGGCAATCTGGATTGTTTTCAATTCCAAGGTATAGAACATGTTCGGCCACCACCGAGGGGAGGTGACATCGACACTTTGTTGCTCAAAAAAGAGGCACAGTGGACATTTGTTCTAAACACTGTGAAACCCAATGGCCTCAATGACACTATCTCCTTCGCCTGTTTTATTGAGTAATCTCTATTTGTGAATATCACTCTCTTAACATCTTTTGAGGAGTGATATATTTGCCATTTTGAGATCCTTCAGATCCGATTAATATACTGGATCTGCTATGCTGGATTAATCTGGTATTACTGTATATACATTTCCTTTCCAGAAATGCTGTTATTATATTGTAATTTGATATGGGAGATCACCCTCCTGTATTAATTATAATATTGAAGAGATTCATAATACTGGCCATGCATTTTTGTACTATTAATGTCCTCTGGCGCTTTTAAAACCAGAGCAATCTTTACAGAACAACTATATGTCCTCATTTCTGCTTTAACAATGCAGTATAAGTGAGAAGACATCAGTCATTGGCTTCTCCCCTCCCCTATGGATGACGCGGAGAAGCGGGTGGAGCGGTAGCCTCCACAGTCCCTTGCTGATGACGAATTGGGATGCGCGTCATCCGGCCGCGACGGGATAAACAATGCGCGGCCGGATGACGCGCTCTGCTCCGGATTGGGCACCGGCAGTGTCGCCTCATAGATGGGAGGTGGTTCCTCCATTTAAACAAGCCCGTGCTACGCGCGGGTCACGGCCATATTGCCGAGGGCTCTTTGCTGAACGCACGCCATCAGTGGCGTCCAGCACTCTCCGTTCAAAACACTTAGTTCATCAAGTGACCGTTGTCCCCAGTGTAAGGGGAAGTAAATCAAAACGGTGACAGTGAATTTAATGTGTGACATAGGGCTATATGCATTACATCAACTGCATATAGTTTAACATCTAGTCAGATGATTCCTGAGGCCTCGTGCTGCTCTGTAATGCACCCTGTGTGAGAGGGTGACATGCGGAGATAACAGAGGCTTCAGCTGTTTGCTCCTGATGAACCAACCAATAAGTTGGATAAGAGAAACGCGTCGAGCAATCAAATGCTGTGATAACAACTACAGATTGACTTGCTGACTACAAAAGCCCACGGCCTGTTCCGATATCCCCATTGATTGGGATTTGGGCTATCCTAGTAGTGCTACCTGACACTGTGTGATGTGCAGAGTCTCTTTTACTGGAGACCTGACACATTCACCCACTGTTTCAATCAGGTGCCTATGTATGGGAGCCTACCATATACCCCAAACCTATAAAGGAACACGCCGTATATTATTAACTCCTTACAATTGGGAGTTCTAGTGGTAGGGATGAATTTTAGGGATCAGCATCATTAGTCTGAGATATCCCATTTCACCCTACTAAGCCTAATGTGTTGCAGATAATTTTAATATATAATTTAATAAAGACAATTTTAACGTACTTTATTTAGGCAGTAAAAAGATACACGTGAGTCAGTACGTAAATGCTATTGTGAACCACTAGTTAATCCAAAATTATTCAACCCCCAATGCTGTAAAGGGTTTTAGGGAATTTAGTGTGCATTTGTAATTGTGTTCAGAATGAAATCTTACAAGGACTTTTTAAAGAACCAAATGCAACTAAAATGACATCAATTGTTTTTGTAATACAGTATTAAATGTTTTTTTTTGTGATTTCTTCATTGACACAATTATTCAACCCCTTAAAGACTACCACTCTTAAGGACAGAGGTTCATTCAAGTGTTTTTGATCAGGTATTGAAAACACCTGTGGATGTCAAGGGGCAGCAATCAAGCACAATAAGCACCAATTAGGCAGATTTAAAAGGACTGTGATACTCCGCTCCTTCTAGACATTTACTGGTGTGTTTACAAACATGGTGATGTCAAGAGAATGGTCCAGGAAGACAAGAGAAGAGGTGATTTCTCTTCACAGGAAGGGCAATGGCTATAAGAAGATTGCAAAGATGTTAAACATACCAAGAGACACCATAGGAAGCATCATTCTCAAATTCAAGGCAAAGGGCACTGTTGAAACGCTACCTGGTCGTGGCAGAAAGAAGATGCTGACTTCAACTACTGTGCGCTACCTGAAGCGCAAAGTGGAGAAAAGTCCCTGTTTGACTGCTGAGGAACTGAAAAAACATTTGTCAGATGTGGGTACTGAAGTTTCAGCTCAGACAATAAGGCGCACTATGTGTAATGAAGGCCTCCATGCCAGAACTCCCAGGCGCACCCCCTGCTGTCTCCAAAGAAGAAGAAGAGTCGACTGCAGTATGCTAAAAGTCATGTGGACAAACCACAAAAGTTCTGTGGACTGATGAAACAAAATTAGTACTGTTTTGGCCCATGGATCAACGCTATGTTTGGAGGAGAAGGAACAAGGCCTATGAAGAAAAGAACACCTTGCCTACTGTGAAGCATGGCGGGGGGGGGGGGGGTCCAATCATGCTTTGGGGCTGTTTTGCTTCTACAGGTACAGGGAAGCTTCAGCGTGTGCAAGGTACCATGAATTCTCTTCAGTACCAGGAGATATTGGATGAAAATGTGATGCAGTCCGTCACAAACCTGAGGCTTGGGAGACTTTGGACCTTTCAACAGGACAATGAACCCAAGCATACCTCCAAGTCCACTAGAGCATGGTTGCAGATTAAAGGCTGGAACATTTTGAAGTGGCCATCGCAGTCACCAGACTTAAATACGATTGAGAACCTCTGGTGGGACTTAAAGAAAGCAGTTGCAGCGCGCAAGCCTAAGAATGTGACTGAACTGGAGGCTTTTGCCCATGAAGAATGGGCAAAGATACCCGTAGATCACTGCAAGACACTTGTATCAAGCTATGCTTCACGTTTAAAAGCTGTTATAACTGGAAAAGGATGTTGTACTGAGTACTAAGATTGAATGTCACTCGGGCGTTGAATAAAACTGATAATGATGTGAGCACAGAAAATACATTTGTGGTTATTTTATTATAAATGTTATGTTATATTTGTCTGACTTACAAGTGCCTCTTTGATTTAATTGTAAACAAGATGACTGAAATGATCAAAATCAATGTCAAACTGGGCAAAACACTCAATTTCAGTGGGGGTTGAATAATTTTGAACACAACTGTATCTATCACCTTATTTTTGTATTCTCAAGATGGACATATTTCTTCCAGGGTTAGAACGCATGATATACTATAAGGCAGGGATGCCTAACCTGCAGACCTCCAGCTGTTATAAAACTACAACTACCACCATGACCTTCTGTAGGCTGAAAGCAGTAGGCTGTCCAGGCATGCTGGAAGTTGTAGTTTTGCAACAGCTGGAGAGCCACAGGTTGGGCATCCCTGCTATAAGGGTACTTGCACACCCATACAGGCAAACATGCAGAAAATACACACAAATTTCAAAACAGCACCAAAAGCCATACGTGCTACTTGCTGTTGTTGGTGCAGAATTGATGCTGTTTTGCCACAGATATCACCTTTTTATTGAGAAGGGTGAAATCCGCACCAAAAATTGTAAGCATAATTGACATGTTGCAGATTTCTAAATCCGCACGCAGTGGCGTAGCTCCAATAGAGGCAGACATTGCAGCTGCTATGGGGCCCTTGAGGGAAGGGGGCCAGCAGTGGAGAATAGGGCCTATATCAATGTTTTGCTTTTTTCTAGTGTAATGCTTTAGTTTAAATATATCTGTAAAGAATAAATCAAGGCAACTGGACGTACTGTTGATTTCTTGAAAACGTTTCACTCGTTCTTCCAACGAGCTTTCTCAATTCTGAGTGATTGTACAAAAAATTCTGGGAATAAATATGTAACTGAATCCACATCTGGTAATTAGACCCAGCATTGGGTCAAAGGTGTTGATTCCATTATCTTAATTGGAGTCAGTAGGTGATAAAGACTTCCCAGAAAAAGGTGTCAAGACAGCATTATACGTGGCAGACAATAGATGTCTAACCCCCCCACCTCTATTCAAGCTTGGTTTCTCCATTTTTACGCAGATGGCCTCCTTCACGCCTCATTTGTACCAATCGGCCTCCTTATCCAAAACACATACTTGACTGTCTTCAAAGGTGTGACCTGTTCCTTTTAGATGTAAGTACATGGCTGAATCTTGACCAGAGGTTTTGGCTCTTCTATGCTGGGCCATTCGGCTCTTCTATGCTGGGCCATACGCTGATGTAGTTGTTGTTTCTGGCGTTTCTGGACTGTCTTATAACAGTGGAAGAGGGAAGGAAGCTGGGAATAGAGGTCTATCGAAAACCAACACACACAGACCAGTACCTGCTGTTTGATTCCCACCATCCTCTAGACCTCAAACTGGGAGTCATCCAGACTCTACACCACCGGGCAGAGAAAATCCGCACTAGCACAGAGGCCAAGGCGAAGGAACTCAAACACCTCAGAGGGGCACTTAAAACTTGTGGGTATCCAGTTTGGGCCTTTGTCAAAACAGAAGGAAGGAGAAGAAAGACCACCAAGACTACCAGTAAGGGCGAGAAGCATGAGAGATGCAAGAATATGGTTATCCGATATATATCTGGGGTGTCTGAGAAACTCAAAAGGATTTTTAATAAACATCACATTCCTGTTTGCTTTAAACCCAGCAACACACTGAGGCAACAACTGGTTCCCCCCAAAGACCCAACGCCTAAACACAAGATGGACAACATTGTGTACGCAGTCCAGTGCAATGAGGAATGCTCAGAACTGTATATCGGCGAAACAAAACAACAACTACATCAGCGTATGGCCCAGCATAGAAGAGCCAAAACCTCTGGTCAAGATTCAGCCGTGTACTTACATCTAAAAGGAACAGGTCACACCTTTGAAGACAGTCAAGTACGTGTTTTGGATAAGGAGGCCGATTGGTACAAACGAGGCGTGAAGGAGGCCATCTACGTAAAAATAGAGAAGCCAAGCTTGAATAGAGGTGGGGGGTTAGACATCTATTGTCTGCCACGTATAATGCTGTCTTGACACCTTTTTCTGGGAAGTCTTTATCACCTACTGACTCCAATTAGGATAATGGAATCAACACCTTTGACCCAATGCTGGGTCTAATTACCAGATGTGGATTCAGTTACATATTTATTCCCAGAATTTGCTGTACAATCACTCAGAATTGAGAAAGCTCGTTGGAAGAACGAGTGAAACGTTTTCAAGAAATCTACAGTACGTCCAGTTGCCTTGATTTATTCTTTACAGATATATACCATGACCTGGATAAATGAGAACCTTCACAGACTTTAGTTTAAATGTCAGTTCTTGTTCTTCTGTCTATGGCATCTAGGATTGCTCCAAACAACATTTCATTGTATTGTACATTGTATTGTACAGTGACAATAAAGGCATCTTATCTTACCTGTGTGAAAAGAGAATGTAAGAAGTGGAGAAGGACCTTTGGTGATGTCATCAACCATGTGACCACTGCAGGAAGTCAAGGAATAGCAGAGCAACAGAAGTCTAAAGGACCTTTGGTGATATCATCACGTGACCAGTGCAGAGGTGTGGTGAAAGACCTATGGGATGTCGCTGTGAGGGGGCGGGGCTTCTGTGTGGTGCCTGGAGTAGAGGTTGGTGGTGTCCTGGGATAAACTGCATAACATCCTAGGAAAGCTGGGAGTTATAGTTCTGTCCTATTATATCCCTCTCCATGTAATTTCAATTCATGCCCTAGTACAGTATGGTAATACTGGGAGTTGTAATTCTGTCCACTTATACCCCCTCTCTATTTAATTTCAATGTATGCCCTAGTACAGTCTGGTAATGCTGGGAGCTGTAGTTCTCTCTTCTTATACCCTCTCTCTGTAATGTATACTGATGCCCCATAATAAGTCTGGCCATACTGGGAGTTATAGTTATTTCCCTTTAAAGCTCTCACCTACTACAACTGGATGATGCCCTCTAATAATCTGGATATGCTGGGAGTTGTAGTTCTCTCTTCTTAGGCTGGGTTCACATCACCGTTTAGTTTTCCGTTTTGCGTGCAGGACTTTTTTCCACCTAAAATAACCGATCTCAGGCAGAAATGGCTAAAACAGATGCCAAATATGCAGAACTTAAAATACAGGATCTGTTTTTTTCTTTATTTTTCTGTTCTTCTGACGGATCAGACATTCAGAAAATTAAACGGTAATATGAACCCGGCGTAATACTCTCTCTGTGTAATATCCACTTGTATCCAATAATGACAGCCTGGACATGCTGGGAGTTGTAGTTCTCTACATTTTACCTCTCCCTGTGTTGCCCCCTAATTTCCAATAATAACAATCTGGTGATGATGAGACTTGTAGTTCCCTTGTCACGATTATAATGTTTTGCAGCAGCTGAAGTGTGTATTAGGCTTCGTTCACATCTGTGCTGGTGACGTTCACTGTTCTGCCGTCATAGGATCAGAACAACAAAAATCACTGCAATTCCGGATCTGGCACTTTATGGATGTCAACATCTGACGGATCCCGCTGACCATAATGAGATCTGACGGGTTGCCATCTGCCAGGATATAAAATTACGTCCAGCATTTATGACCTCATCTGTGACTGAGGCCCCAACACAGAAGTGATCAAAGCCTTATATGTTCTGTAGCATCAGGTTATGATGTTCTGCAGCAGCTGAGGTGTGTGTTAGGAGGTTCTGCAGCAGCTGAGGTTTGTATTAGGAGGTTCTGCAGCAGTTGAGGTATGTATTATGAGGTTCTGCAGCAGCTTAGGTGTGTAATAGGAGGTTCTGCAGCAGCTGAGGTGTGTAAAAGGAGGTTCTGTAGCGGCTGATGTGTGCATTATGAAGTTCTGCAGCAGCTGATGTGTGTATTAAGAGGTTCTGCAGCATCTGGTAATGTTGCGAATTGTAGTTCTACGGCATCTGAGGTGTGTATTAGGAGGTTCTGCAGCATCTGAGGTGTGTATTAGGAGGTTCTACAGCAGCCGATGTGTGTATTAGGAGGTTCTGCAGCATCTGAGGTGTGTATTACGAGGTTCTACAGCAGCTGAGGTGTGTATTAGGAGGTTCTGCAGCAGTCAGAGAAGCATCAGTTGTGACTGGATTAAATCCTTTAGTTTTCTGTATCTGCACTTTGTAAAATGTCCCTGTCCTGTTCCTCCACCACCTGATCCCTCACTGTCACCAATCCAGACTCCAGACCAGATCCGTGAAGATCTGCCCCAGGCCCTGACTGCACTCTGCCAGCAGCATAAACAGCAAGTCAGCATTGGAGAGGAGGTGAAGCAGCAGCAGGCACAGTCCATTGGGGAAGGATGACACACTATATAAAGTAGCAGCAGTGGGCACAGTCCATGGGGGAAGGATGAACCACTATATAAAGTAGCAGCAGCAGGCACAGTCCATGGGGGAAGGATGACACACTATATAAAGTAGCAGCAGCAGGCACAGTCCATGGGGGAAGGGTGAACCACTATATAAAGTAGCAGCAGTGGGCACAGTCCATGGGGGAAGGATGACACACTATATAAAGTAGCAGCAGCAGGCACAGTCCATGGGGGAAGGATGGCACACTATATAAAGTAGCAGCAGCAGGCACAGTCCATGGGGGAAGGGTGAACCACTATATAAAGTAGCAGCAGTGGGCACAGTCCATGGGGGAAGGATGACACACTATATAAAGTAGCAGCAGTGGGCACAGTCCATGGGGAAGGATGACACACTGTATAAAGTAGCAGCAGTGGGCACAGTCCATGGGGGAAGGATGACACACTATATAAAGTAGCAGCAGCAGGCACAGTCCATGGGGGAAGGATGACACACTATATAAGAAGTAGCAGCAATGGGCACAATTCATCGGGTAAGGCTAGGTAATCACTTGCGATCAGATTTTGGTATTCTGTTTCAGCATTCCAGCAGAATATCAGAATTGCCAGATCCAGCATATTCCAAACACTGCTGGCACCTGCCGGATCCCATTCACAATCATGGGGTCATTCGAGATCCCACATGCAGTGGTTTTTGCCCTTTGTTTTTACCAGAATCTGCAACAGAGGCTTCTGCTGGAACCTCTGCACTAGATGTCACGAGGCCCAATGTTTTCTATGTACGCCCCTGTTCGCATGGTAGGTCAGTTTCCGCACGGAAAGAAAAAGCAAAGTCTACATGAGATTTTTCTAATCTCATACATTTTGCTGGTACTCTATTATGCGGCACAAGAATCCATGCAGAAAAAAGACGCATGTAATCCACAAAGTATGCAGCTTGCCTAATAGTCATTTCTGTGTCAACATGTATACTGAATACTTCTGAAAGCAAAAATGGTAATAGGATGAGAAGTGGCTGCACCTCCCACTATCATAAAAAGGTGCTCAAATCCGTATGACTCACCCAGTCAAAATAAAATGGAATAATGTATGTACTATGGAAGGACAGGCACTGTACATTCGGAAATCCCAAAATAGAATAAATGCCTGATATATAGTATATAGTATATATTAATAGATGTAAGTTTATTATAAAATCTAGAATACAAGCAAGAAAGGATAAAGCATAAAACATCAAGCAAATCCTGCAATAAGGTGCGACAGATACAAAAAATAGAAAGAAATAGGTTAAAAGGATCGCAATAATGTACAACTCATACAATGAGGTTAAAAACCATATAATTGAGGCATGGCAACATTGAGTTATATGTAAAAATGGCTAAAACTGATCAGCTGATATTTCCATGTATTTCTCCCAAAAATGTATACCAATAGTGGTAATTGAATAGAAGTAGCAATAGTAGTCAGTTAATATACAGATTACAGTCCTGTGTAATTAATAACCTTTAACAGTCAATTGAAATCGTGTAGCATCCCTTCACTTCTGAAAACAGGAAAACAAATTCCAGAAATGAATTTGGGCCCTCAAAAGTAAAGGAACATCATGTTACAATCACCAAATTTAGTTTTTTCTTCTCTTCCATCTAGATGTCTGAGGAAGCAAAAAAACTAAAAGCTATAAAAAGCAGTATTTAATAAGGCACAGAACAGTACTAATGTTCACTCAATATAAAATATTTCACTCTGAAAAGTAACCGCAATTATTTTGTACTATACGACAAAATGGGCCCTGTAATGACCATGTTCTTTGTGTTAGTGAAGTATGAAGAGTTTATCTTGGGGTAAATAGGTGTTGAGGAAATGTGCATCATGCCCAACATCTGCTCTAAAAGCTGAACGATGTCTCTTAGTTCATTTCTGCAATAGCTAAGAACCCTGTGGCTGCGTTTTGTGAATAGGTACATTTGTTCATAAAGAGACTTACTGTTACATTGCAAACTATGTTGGCATAGAAAGTCAATTTCTCTACTAATTTGCTTGTACATAGACATACCTATGACTGGACTTAGCCAAGTGTAAGTACCGTATATTCCGGCGTATAAGACGACCCCCAACTTTTCCAGTTGAAATATAGGGTTTGGGCTATACTCTCCGTATAAGACTACCCGTCCAACAACATTTACTTTGGCATCAAGATCTGCCGGTAATTGTTATGCAATTTTCGTCTTTTGCCTCAGTACCATATTATGCCTTTCCAAGAATCTAGTACACCAGGATGCAGTGGCCTTAAATCTGTTGCTGTGATCTGGGTTAGATTTGGCTCACTGAAGTGCAAACAAACGTATGTTATTTTGTGTCACTACATAACCGTTTTGGCGATGCTCATTCACCATGTCTGCTACATGTTTTTCGAGTTCTGGCCAATGTGGGGTGCCTCTCCTTAATGCACACTTACCCCTTGGCATACTCTTTAATGCTTTTAATTTGCTTTCCAGTCGCAAACCATCTTTTCTGTTACTCCATATTGTCTTGCAGCAGTGCAGTTATTATGTTCCATGGCAAAGTTTACAACTTTAAATTTGAAACTGGCTTCATATTTCTTTCTTCTTGCTGGTAAAGCCATGATGGGATCTTGACTGTTAGCCATTTGTATACTGTACTGTATGTACTGGTGCTATACCTTATGAACCGATGCAGATACTGGTGCTGTACTGTATGTACAGGTACAGATACTGGTGCTGTACTGTATTCACCACCACATGTATCTGCTCCCCAGATAGACTCTGTTTTTTCACCACAGATAAGATGCACACCAAACTTCATTAGAGATCCGCCAACATTAGAATTGGCTGAAGTGCAGATGCTCCTGCTCCCCCCCTGCCTTCCCTCAGAATCGCCAATCCAACCCAGTATACAACAACCAGCCAATCACAGCAAGTGATGTACCGGTATTTTCTGTGCACACTGCATACAAAGCCTGCTTGGATTGGGTGGGTCAGCTCTCCCTGCCTGCCCAGCCCTCCCTGTCTTCAAGACGATCTGAGCGGTAGTACGCAATGTGATACTGCCGGCATGAGAAAACCACTGAGAGCAGGAAGAGGGGGCTGCTTCAGGAGCGGCTGGCCGGGATGCAGCACACGGTGGCTCAGCTAGAGGGCGCCTGTCCCTGAAGCTGGAGAAGGACAGCTTCTCCAGTCTTGCTAGGAAGTAAGTTTCAGCACGCTGTATACCGGCATATGAGACGACACCCGGCGTATAAGACGACCCCCGACTTTTGAGAAGGTTTTCATGTGTTAAAAAGTAGTCTTATACGCAGGAATATACAGTACACGTATATAGATGCATTAACGTGAAACTTTTAAAGTAATGTAATATTATAACAAATAGAAGTCAGCGCCTCACTGCTGGTAAATTTTGGATAATGGCAGGTGTTCAGTCTTAATGGTCGTCCATGAGACCATACAAAAAGGAATTTCAAATGTCATTATGACTGGCACACACACTAATCGGGTTATAAAGGCCAAAAAGTATATTGTGTATATTAGTAGCATTATCAAATAGTAGGAAATAGAAAACCAATAATAACATAATTGATAGACATGTAAAACTCAATGGGTTACCGTATAATATCACTAGTAGAATTGGTAAATGACATCAACGCATAAGTAAAACATATATGGTAAATTTGTGGGGTCCTAGCAATAAGAATCAAGATAAAAATTAGGTAAATCGTCTATTAAGAATCCATAAAAAATCCATAAAAGTCTATACAAAACTAGGGTTGTATGTTAACAAGATGATTGACTGACATGTATGGATGTGGATATATCAATTCAACATTACTTATTGCCATATATCAAAACAGCTCGGCGTGCAGTTGGTGAAGTCAGATGCAGTGTCTCTGCTCTGGTTTTGAATTTCCCGGTCCTCTGATATTTGCAGGGGATTGGTCCTTGTTCTCTATTGCAAATGCAATCAAGTTGGTTCCGAATATGCTGGGTTAGCAATAGGGGATACAATGCAGTGTTCAATTTGTTAGGGAGCATAAAGATTGGACTCTGGAGCAATAGAAGAAAGTTATATGGTCTGATGAGTCCAGATTTACCCTGTTCCAGAGTGATGGGCGCATCAGGGTGCTGCGGGACCCAGGATACAGTATGCCGATCATTAGGGAAAAAGGTGAGCATTTGTGTTTGTTGTTTTTTTTATTGAGTTTAGAGGGTACTAGGGACCAAAAGGGTGAATAATGTGGGCAAAACTACAGTAAGGGGGCACAATGTTGGCATTTTTGCTGTAAAAAAGGCACGATGTGGACATTAGAACTGTGAGGGGCACAATGTGGATATTACTACCGTGAATGAGGCACAATGTGGACATTAGTACTGGGTGCGAGCACTAAAGGGAAAGCAATGCCTTAGATTATCTTGTTATATATTGGAATGGCTAGGTCTTAAAGGGCCCTCTCCTAGGTATTTGCCAGGTACAGTTACCATCCCTTCTTTATGTGATTATTCTTTTTGCATTATCACCAGGGAGCTTGTTCCAGATCCAGTGGACATCATGCTGACATGTCAGTGACACCTTGGATGTGGTAGGACTAATTGGCTCTTTCATTTATTGCATTGGGTATTGGTACCGCCATGTACCCTATGATAGCTTTTATTAGGGAAGTGGGACTGGGTGAGTATAGTTTTGCAGTCGGTGGAGTTAGAGGCGTAGCTTAGTATATAAAAAAATTGCAGCGGTACGCTACATGCACCACTAAACTTTGCCATCTTTATATAAATTTGAGTGACAAGTGCGCGGGGGGGTGGGTGGTTTGGGGATTCCACCCTTCCGAATCCTCGCCCCGAGTGCTGAAAAGCCTAGCTACACCTCTGCATATGAGGCAGTAGAACAACTCAAGTGGTCGGGAATCAGAATGACATCATTTTGGCTTCCTTTGCGGGATTTCAGGTGGCTCGATCACATGGTCACAAATGCCTGCATAGTGACACAGATGTTCATGACCACCTGAGACCCATCACAGAAGGTTGCTGTGATGTCATGCGGCAACTCAGGCCAAAAGCCAAAAGAGTTCTGTGTCCTGCATTAAAGGTGACGACGGGGGGTGGGGGCATTATTATACCAGAGATACTATAGGTTGGGATAACTATGGAGGCATTATAATGTGGGCATGATGGGGGCATTATAATACATGGGGCACTACAGGATTGTAATAACTGCAGGTGGGCATTATAAATACTAGGGGCACTGCAGAGTCATTATAACTACAGGAGACACTGTAGGGGAATTATAAATATTGGGGTCACTACAGGAGAGCTTTATTAATACTAGGGCTACTACAGGGGTCATTATGACTACTGTGGATACTACAAGGGGAATTAAAATACTAGGGCCATTATAGGGGCCTTACTACAGGAGGCTCCATGGGGTTGCCTTATGTAGGAGCCTTGTTACTGTTGGGGGCACTATAGGCGGCCTTATTTCTACTGGGATCATTATTGTGGCATTATTACTACTGGGGGTATAGTGGGGGCATAAGTATTGGGCACAATATGGAGGGTATTGCTATTAATAGGGTCACTCTTAGGGAGAATTTTTGCTATTTGTGGTACTCTAGGCGGCAATATTAATATGGGGCAGTTTGGCAGTTTGGAGAACTATTACTAGTGGTTGGACTTTGGTGGGTACTATTACTATGGAGGTGGCTATCTGTATGGCACTATTATTTCATAAGTATAGTATTTGGGGAGTGTTGGGGAGTACAGTATTGGGGATAGCAGTAAATAATATTGTTGGGGCACCAGGAGGGGGTTTAAAAGTAAGAGACCTAAGACTTCTGTGTGCCAAACTGCAAATACAAGAGGCTGTTGAAAGTCCTGAAGGTAGTCTGGTCGAATAGAGGTTGTCAATCACTGAGTAGACCTGCCCGTGGACTCTTAAGCAGAGATTTTAATTAGTAAAATACAAGTTACACTGAATTTTTTCCCACAAATCTTAATCATATCTCAATATCAATCAAATCTCAATATCAATCTGCATTTTTATGGTGACCGGTTCCCAATAGCCCCTTAATGCCCAGCGCCGTGGCAGGGGTCCAGCAGTCACTGATAGCTGGACCCCTGCTATGTGCGCCGGCATCGGTGAAAGGACAGATGGCGCCGGCATCGGTGAAAACACAGATGCCGTCGCATTAACCCTAGATGTGCCGCGGTCAGTGCTGACTGCGGCACGTGCAATGTCCTTGCGGGGATCGGAGCTTCCATCGGGTCCCCGCGCTAATGTGACAGGGACCCGATGGCAGGGAAGGCAGCCCGATAGCCCGATGCCTTACTTAGGCATCGTGGCTGCCTTCCGTGACTGCCTGTGAGATCCAGCTCCCTGGATCTCACAGGCAAGCTGGCTGTAAGTGTATTACATTCAGTAATACACTTACAGCCAATGCATCACAATATTGAAGTATTGTGATGCATTGTAAAGGGGATCAGACCCCCAAAAGTTGAAATCCCAGAGTGGGGAAAAAAAATAAAGTAAAAAAAAGAAGTTAAAAAATAAAGTTTTACAAAAAAATCAAAGTTTCAAGTAAAAAAAAAAAGCATCCTTTTCCCAAAATTAAGTTAAAAAAAAAGTAGACATAATAGGTATTGCCACGTGTGTATCAACCGGCTCTATACAAATATCACATGACCTAACCCCTCAGGTGAACACCGTAAAAAAAAAAAAAATGGCTCTCAGACTATGGAGACACTAAAACATGATTTTTTTGTTTCAAAAATGATATTGTTGTGTAAAACTTAAATAAATTTAAAAAAGTATACATAATAGGTATTGCCAAGTCTGTACTGACCTGCTCTATAAAAATACCTAATCCTTCAGGTGAACACAAAACATTTTTTTTCACCTTACATCACTAAAAGTGCAACACCAAGCAATCAAAAAGGCGTATTCCCCCCAAAATAGTACCAATCTAATCGTCATCTCATCCTGCAAAAAATTAGCCACTACCTAAGACAATCGCCCAAATAATAAAAAAACTATGACTAAATAAAATAATATAATTATATAAATAAAAAAGTATACATATTGGATATCGCCGCGTCTGTAACAACCTGCTGTATAAAAATATCACATGAACTAACCCCTCAGATGAACACTGTTTTTTTTCAAAGAAGATATCATTGTGTAAACCTTACATGAATAAAAAAAAAGTAGACATATTAGGTATTGCCATGTCAGTAACGACCTGCTCCATCAAAATACCACATGGCTTAACCCCTCATCTGAACACTGTAAAAAAAAAAAATAATTTAAAGTGTGTCAAAAAAGGCATTTTTTATTACATTACATCACAAAAAGTGTAATACCAAGCGATCAAAAAGTCCTATGCACCCTAAAATAGTACCAAATCAAACCGTCATCTCATACCGCAAAAAATGAGAACCTACCTGAGACAATCATCCCCCCCAAAAAAACTATGGCTCTTAGAATATGCAGACACTAAAACATGTTTTTTTTTCAAAAATGCTTTATTATGTAAAACTAAAACAAACAAAAAAAGTATACATATTTGGTATTGTCGCATCCGAAACAACCTGCTCTTAAAAATGCCACATGATCTAACCTGTCAAATGAACATTGTAAATAACAAAAAATGTAACCTTGCCTCACAAAAAGTGTAATATAGAGCAACCAAAAATCATATCTACCCTAAAATAGTACCAACAAAACTGGCACCTTATCCCATAGTTTCCAAAATAGATTTTTTGGGGGGGAGTTTCTACTCTAGGGGTGCATCAGGGGGTCTTCAAATGTGACATGGCAGCTTATAATTATCCCAGTGAAATCTGCCTTCCAAAAACCATATAGCATTCCTTTCCTTCTGCGCCCTGCCGTGTATCCGTACAGCAGTTTACGACCACATATGGGGTGTTTCTGTAAACTACAGAATCATGGCAATAAATATTTAGTTTTGTTTGGCTTTTAACCCTTGCTTTGTTACTGGAAAAAATGGATTCAAATGTAAAATCTGCCAAAAAAGTGAAATTCCATTTAAATTTTCCATTAATTCTTGTGAAGCAATGGGGTCGATCATTTTTTTGGAGTTTCTACTCTAGGGGTGCATCAGGGGGTCTTCAAATGTGACATCGTTTTTAGACAACAAAAAGACCTCATAGGGTAAGTAAGTAAATTACTGTTTTCCCTTGCTTAAAGCGGTTGTCCAGGTTCAGAGCTGAACCTGAACATACCTCCATTTTCACCCAGGCAGCCCCCCTGACATGAGCATCGGAGCAGTTCATGCTCCGATGCTCTCCTTTGCCCTGCGCTAAATCGCACAGGGCAAAGGCGTTTTTCTGAGTTCCAGTGACGTACCGGGGCTCTCTATGGGGCTGACAGGAACCCCGGTGACGTCACCGGCATTGATGGGCGGGATTTGGCTCTGCCCTAGCCAGTAAAACGGCTAGGGCAGATCTAAAGCCCGCCCCTCAGAGCCGGTGACGGCACCGAACACACCGCTGGGCGGAAGTTACCGCCCGGCAGTGTGTTATTGAAAACAAAAGAGCCTGTGCCCTGCGCGATCTAGCGCAGGGCACGTGAGCGCATCGGAGCATGAGATGCTCCGATGCTAGGCTCAGGGGGGCTGCCGGGGTTTCTGAAAATAAGGGTATGTCCGGGTTCAGCTCTGAACCCGGACAACCCCTTTAAGGGAGGTAATTTGCTCACCTGTCAGAGTTGCACCTAATTGGGTGAAACTACAATGAACGGTGAATGCTCGTAGGAATTGGTTGGTGCTGCCGGTCTTGTCCAAACACCCTTCGGTCGGGTCCAAACCGCCGATCGGGTGAGTATGAGGGCTGTAGGTAAGCTGGACCGAGGAAGTCCATATCTCCATATCTTACACGGATGGGCTTTCCACTCATATATACACATGTTTATCATGTATACATTTTAGTGTGTTCATTTTATCATGAATTTTACTTGTCACAAGTAATTTTTATTATCATCAGTATTTTAGTTTTATTTTTATATTCATTTTTATTTTTATTTATTTTTATCTTTACTTCTATTTTTCATTTAAAAACACATGGTCCAACTATCCTATTTATTGCTACATTGCCGTAACATCTAACTATAGCGATCCTAGTATACAGCTGGTGACAGACATAAATTAATGTTAACGAAAAATAAATTATGCATCTTTAACGTTATCATTGAATTTTATCAATTGTACCTTCATTATTTATTTATTTGGATTAAGTCTTCCTACAACATATTATATGTACGTGTATATTTATATATCTATATATTTATTATTTTATGTGTGTGTACGTGTGTACACATATATACATATATACTCCTATGTAATCAGGTTCGACTTTGGATATTTATCCACATTTTCATGTTTATTTTTATTCATTTTCATTTTTAGTTTTATCAATGTTTCCTTATACATTTGATATTTATTTTCTGTAGACTTGATAAAGGGGTCATGCACCCCGAAACGCGTTGTCTTTGATTAAATAAAAATTTTCTGACCTGGTTGTGGATTTGCGCCCTTCACTTTGTCCGTTCTTCTTGAACTTCCTCGGTCCAGCTTACCTACAGCCCTCAAATGTGACATGGCAGCTTAAAATTATCCCAGTGAAATCTGCCTTCCAAAAACCATATGGCATTCCTTTCCTTCTGCGCCCTGCCGTGTGCCTGTACAGCAGTTTATGACCATATATGGGGTGTTTATGTAAACTACAGAATCAGAGCAATAAATATTAAGTTTAGTTTGGCTGTTAACCCTTGCTTTGTTAGCAGAATTTTTTTTATTAAAATGGAAAATCTGCCAAAAGAGTGAAATTCTGAAATTTCATCTCTATTTTCCATTATTCTTGTGGAACACCTAAAAGGTTAACAAAGTTTGTAAAATCAGTTTAGAATACCTTGAGGGGTGTAGGTGTTCTAAAATGGGGTCATTTTTGGGTGGGTGGTTTCTATTATGTAAGCCTTATAAAGTGACTTCAGACCTGAACTGGTCCTTGAAAAGTGGGTTTTGGAAATTTTCAGAAAAATTTCAAGATTTGCTTCTAAACTAAGCCAGGTATCCTCAAACTGCGGCCCTCCAGCTGTTGCAAAACTACAACCCCCAGCATGCCAGAACAGCCTACAGGTATCAGCCTACAGCATGGCATTGTGGGAGTTGTAGTTTTACAACAGCCGGGGGGCTGCAGTTTGAGGATGCCTGTTCTAAGCCTTCTAACATCCCCAAAAAATAAAATAGCATTCACAAAATGATCCAAACATAGACATATGGGGAATGTAAAGTAATAATAGTATTTTTGGAGTTATTACTATCTATTATAAAAGTTGAGAAATTAAAATTTGGAAATTTGCACATTTTTCCAAATTTGTGGTAAATTTGGTATTTTTTTTGTAAATAAAAATCAAATGAAATTTTTTGACTCAATTTTACCACTGTCATGAAGTACAATATGTGACGGAAAAAAACAATCTCATAATGGCCTGAATAAGTAAAAGTGTTTTAAAGTTATTACCACATAAAGTGACACATGTCAGATTTGCAAAAAATGGCCTGGGCAGAAAGGTGAAAAATGGCCCAGTCCTGAAAGGGTTAACTATAAGGAGGACTTTTAGTTCTGTTGTGCCAAGATGTAATCTTTTGTAGAGACAGTCTGTATTAAGCTAAAAAGGAATGTAAATGTTCCAAATAAATACTACACATCAGACCTAAATAGCAACCAGCAGGCAGCTTGACAGAAAAAAAGAAAGATGAAATGTAACAGGGAAGCAAAAGTGCTTACTGAGCACAACTTGGAAAAAGATAAAGCAAATTGTGATGCTTGTAGATCAGTGTTTTTGTGGCACAGAACGGAAAACATGAAGGAAATGTGGTTCAAAATACAGAAATTAACATGAAATGAATGATGCTGTTTCAGCACATAGTTTATCTCTGACAGGTCGGTTGTACTTTTTACATACAATCTGAAATCCCCTCTTTAAATATAAGTAAATAAAAGTTTTATATGGCAGCTGTTTGCTGATGGTAAAGAAAATCTGTCATGGGAGAGCAATGGCCCAGAATCTGCTCTGACTGAAGAAAGAAAGGCACTTAGTCACTGGTGCTCAATTTCAGAACCAACGGTCCCATCCCCGCTGCTTCCAGCCCTCTTTGGACCAGAAGTATGAAGTCCCATCCACTGTTATGTGGACCATGGCAAACATTCATTTTCCTCAGCAGTCATGTGCCCCCCAAGCAGCCTGGGACTGCTAATGTTAGTGAATGGCCGCGACAGTCCATGCGATGACAGATGGGACAACACACTTCCGGTTCACAAGGAGATGGAAACAGCAGGGATGAGTCACTGAGCACCAGTGACTAAGTAACTTTCTTTCTTTACATAGAGCAGATTCTGGGCCATATCTACAAAGGGGTTTGACAACCCCTTGAATCCTAAATCCTAAACACAAGACCTGGTTCTTATCATATGCACCAATACAATGTATTTGATATATATATATATATATATATATATATATATATATATAAAAATATATATATATGTCCTATGCATACGCATTAATTAAAAATCCCATACTAATTAACATGCTTATATAGAAATTGTATTTATAGCATGCAAATAATCATGTACAGTACTGAATCCCAAGTTCAGTGAAAAGCTTTACACATAAGTAAGTACTTTAACTGTTCATATACCGATTGCATTGTAAGAGTGATTTGGCAACATCTCTTGGCAACCATCAGTGAAAAACGCATTGCATCCGCACTTGCTCGCGGATGCAATGCGTTTTTTACAGAAGCCCTATTCACTTCTATTGGGGCCAGGGCTGCAGAATATAGAACATGCTGCATTTTTCACGCAAAGCAGAACTAGTGCGTGAAAAAAAACGCTCATGTACACAGACCCATTGAAATGATGGGGTCAGGATTCAGTACGGGTGCTATGCATTTATGTCACACATTGCCTGCGCGGGAAAAATTGCTTGTGTGAAAGGGGCCTTAGTTTTTTTGTTGAATGCATAGGCTGTGTCCAATTGGCCTCAATTCAGCTGGTAAATGTAGTTTTCTTTGTAGTATAGAATAGTGAAGTCTGCTGCTCTATTCCATACAGAGACATCCAGTAAAAAAATATATCAGTTCTATAGGGTGACGGGGACGAGCCCCCCCAGCATCAACCGCGATGCTAGGAGAGCTCGTCCCCATCCCCTCCTGTCATTGGCTGCTCCCTGCCGACACTGGATGTTTTCATCCGTGTACAGGGAGAAGCAGCGGCGGTGCGGGGACCAGAAGCGGCGCCGGGAGCGGGGTAAGTATATTACCCGAGAGGGGCCTGGCACATGGGGGGGCTGTTTGAGAAATTGGATAACCCCTTTAAAATGGGAGTCTATGGATGACCAGTACTACTGTGTGTCTATACAATGCAATCCATTGGAGGTATACACGGGAGGCCCTAAGGCCCCTTTTACACAGGCGAGATTTCTGCACGGGTGCAATGCGTGAGGTGAACACATTGCACCCGCACTGAATCCGGACCGATTCATTTCTATGGGACTGTGCACATGAGCGGTGATTTTCACGCATCACTTGTGCGTTGTGTGAAAATCGCAGCATGCTCCTCTTTGTGCGTTTTTCACGTAACGCAGGCCCCATAGAAGTGAATGGGGTGCGTGAAAATCGCAAGCATCCGCAAGCAAGTGCGGATGCGGTGCGATTTTCACGCACGGTTGCTAGGAGACGATCGGGATGGGGACCCGATCATTATTATTTTCCCTTATAACATGGTTATAAGGGAAAATAATAGCATTCTTAATACAGAATGCATAGTACAATAGGGCTGGAGGGGTTAAAAAAAAATAAAAAATTATTTAACTCACCTTAATCCACTTGTTCACGCAGCTGGCATCTCTTCTGTCTTCATCTGTGAGGAAAAGGACCTGTGGAGACGTCACTATGCTCATCACATGATCTATCACCATGGTAAAAGATCATGTGATGGACCATGTGATGAGCGCAGTGACGTCATCAAAGGTCCTATTCCTCAAAGGAGAAGACAGAAGAGAAGCCGGGCTGCGCGAACAAGTGGATTAAGGTGAGTTAAATCTTTTTTTAATTTTTTTTAACCCCTCCAGCCCTATTGTACTATGCATTCTGTATTAAGAATGCTATTATTTTCCCTTATAACCATGTTAACAGGGAAAATAATACAATCTACACAACACCTAACCAAAACCCTAACTTCTGTGAAGAAGTTCAGGTTTGGGTACCAAACATGCCGATTTTTGTCACGTGCGTGCAAAACGCATTACAATGTTTTGCACTCGCGCGGAAAAATCACGCATTTTCCCGCGATGCACCCGCATCTTATCTGGGCTAAAAACATGACGCCCGTGTGAAAGAGGCCTAACAGTTGAGATAACTTTGTCTTTAAATATATCTCTTGAATTCTTCTTTACGGATCTGGGTTGACTGCAGTAAAGCAAACACTGACACTTTACTTCAATCGATTAATAGTACATTTTTGGATTCTTGAAGAAGCCAATAGATGGAGCTCACTGACGATGAATTTATACTGCTCCCATTAATCAGAAGTAAACTCCCCCTAGTGATGGCTCTCAAGATTGAATTGGTGTGTCAGGAAAAGCAGGACATTTGTATTTCCATAATATTAGTAATGGAACTATGATGCTTATAATTAGTGTTGAACTAATTGATCCGGACGAAGTGGAATTCGATCAAAATTTCAGGGAAAATTCGATTAGCTGCAAAGCCGAATTTCCTCATGCTCTGTGGTAGCAAATCGATTTTCCCTAAATGGTGGTAAAAAATAAAAAAATCATACTTGCCTCATCCGTTTGAGAACAAAGAGCAGGTCGTGCAAAATTTTGCGCTAGATCTCCTGTCTTCGCGATCAAATAGATGAGGTAAGTATGATTTTTTTATTTATTTTTTATTATTTTACACTGTAATATCAATGTCGGATGCCGCAATCATCTATGAACGTGGCATCTGAGGGGTACAAGCCCTGTCATTGCACCCACTACTAACAAAGAAATGCGCGTCATTATAAAGTTATTTGTCACAAAGCAATTATATTTTTTTTATTTGGCGAAGCAGCCAAATCAAATTTTTGAATACTTCGCTCATCACTACCTATAATGATATCAGTACCAATAGAGTTTTACATAAAAAGGAATACATTATAATTGATAATATTTCCACAGTGATAATGAAATGTTGCTTTTCATTGGGTGAATAATGTTGGGTGAACATTGTTTTTGGAGAGCAGCTATGTTTTATGTTTTTACAGTTTTTTTTATTTCCTTATATTGAGAGAAAAAATTATAATGGACAGAAGAGTTCTGAATATAGCACATTTACAGGAATTATCTCAGAATTTTACAGATTTAACATTTCAAACAACACCAGAGCTGCATGCATTCTTGACATGGGGTGTGCAAGAGTTGAAATGTTGCATTTGTTAACTTGCTCTTTGGTTTAAAAATTGATTTACAGCTTGATCTTAAAGAGGACCTTTCATCTGTTTAGCCCTAGTCTAATTAGGGTCTTACCTTATAGGGCAGCCCCCAAAAGTGTGATATCATACTTTTTTTTATTTTTCAAACAGCCCCTGATCGTCCGCTGTTGTTCCCAGTTGATTTTGGCGCCTTATATTCTAATAAGCCCACTTGGTTAGGCTATGAACGGTGCGCTCTGATTGGATGCGCTCACACCCAGGGAGAAGAGAACCGCTCCAGTCTCCGCCTAGTATAACCAAGTCGGCTAATTAGGCCAAAATCAGTGGGGGACAGCAGCGGATAAAAAAAAAATAACGTGAGATGACATCAGTGGGGGCCGCCCTATAAGGTAAGATCCTAATTAGACTAGGGCTAAACAGATGAAAGGTCTGATGTACAAGGGCTGCAGGATTGTCATACTTGTATAAATGTAATCTTTCTGGCTCCTGTAGTCTTCTTGCCTTGCGGCTTTCTTTTTTGTGCTGTATATACAGTAGTTCAGGATTTAGACAGTTTACATGACTTTTATGACAATGGCAGAAAAACCTACTATGTAATGCAGGCAGCAATTATCATAGCATACACTTACAAATGCTCACTTTCATGGATACCTTCTTGCTAATTCAGTGATTTCTCTTTTCAAAATCTATTTTTACTAAAGATTTTTGCAATTTTCAATGATAAAAAAAAAACATGGCAATGCTTGGTTTGTAAAGAAAAAAAGACAATGCAACAGCACTCTGCAAACCAAATAAAGTACAATAATGCCATAGTAATAGAAAATATTCTGGTGCTAATTCTACATTTATTTGGTAAATTAGCGATTCTTGGCAAATACATTTTGTACAAAATTATTTGGGCCCGTCTGCCAAACGTCAAGGCAATCTCTGTAAGATGGGAAAATAACACTAAATGCTACCTGTTATGGTGTAGGTTCCACATGCATGCTGGGCCCACTCTATACCTCTCCTGGTGCCAAAAGGCTTCCAGTGAGTGCAGGCTACAGCATTATACTTACACTAATTAAAATCAGCCTATGGGGCAGACAGGCTGTTCAGGGGTGCAAGACTAAATGGAGTAGCCACGACTCCAATACAAGCTGCAAAGAAAAAGGGGGTCAGTCAGCACATCCCAATGCGCAGGGGCATGCTGCCATGGCCAGAAACACAAAGAAAAAAAGACAATGCAACAGCACACTGCAAACCAAATAAAGTAGTTGGGTTAGCACTCCAGCTCTTAACTCAAATTTCTTAACTCATCGCGTTATCTTGAGACAAAAGCCATTGAAAAGCAGTTGAAGGTGTTTGCTTAGATTAGGTAACACAACTCAGAAATCTCATAAAACAGGAGTGTTAACTCTACTCCATCCGTACAATAATGCCATAATTATTGAAAACATTCTGGTGCTAATGCTTTGCTTATTTTGTAAACAGCATGCATGTGGAACCTGCATTCCCTGAATTTTATGGAGGCCATTATGGCACATAGCAAGTAGCATTTAGTGTTAGGTTCCCGTCTTACAGAGATCGCCTTGACGTTTGGCAGACGAGCCCAAATAATTTTGTACAAAATGTATTTGCCAAGAATCTCAAATTTACTAAATAAGCATACTATTAGCACCAGAATATTGTCTATTACTATGGCATTATTGTACTTTGTGGAGCTACAACATATTCCACTACTGTGGAGCTACAACATATTTTGCCCCCTGGAGGCCCTTTCAAGACGTTCACCTAGGACCGCTGACTCGGATCCCCATCCAGTGGACCAGCTAAGTATATTTATTACTGTTGGAGAGTTTGTTTATTTTAACACAAGCGTGTGCGGACCCCTATATATCTAGTGAACTTGTCTTGGTTGTGGCCTCCAGATTAATGATCCACCTTCACGGATATTTGTTGAACACTTTATGTGTTTGATTGACATTTGTTTTTGTCCCCTGATGAACCCCTTCAATGAGAGGAAGGGGGGAAACGCGTCGGGACACGTGATTGTACAACCGATATCTATCCTATATACTATTACCCAGATATCCATATGGGATAGTATACAAAGGGCACTATAAGGATAGACAGCATAGGTACGTGGACGGAGTGTGCCTACCATTAAGACACATCTCCGGGCTGAGGAGTCATAAAGGGACATCGCAGGGACAGATACTGTCATGGCATGGGTTGCCCTGATGCGTTCCTCCTAGAGTTGAGCGAACACCTGGATGTTCGGGTTCGAGAAGTTCGGCCGAACATCCCGGAAATGTTCGGGTTCGGGATCCGAACCCGATCCGAACTTCGTCCCGAACCCGAACCCCATTGAAGTCAATGGGGACCCGAACTTTTCGGCACTAAAAAGGCTGTAAAACAGCCCAGGAAAGAGCTAGAGGGCTGCAAAAGGCAGCAACATGTAGGTAAATCCCCTGCAAACAAATGTGGATAGGGAAATGAATTAAAATAAAAATTAAATAAATAAAAATTAACCAAAATCAATTGGAGAGAGGTTCCATAGCAGAGAATCTGGCTTCCCGTCACCCACCACTGGAACAGTCCATTCTCAGATATTTAGGCCCCGGCACCCAGGCAGAGGAGAGAGGTCCCGTAACAGAGAATCTGTCTTCATGTCAGCAGAGAATTAGTCTGCATGTCATAGCAGAGAATGAGGCTTCACGTCAGCCACCACTGCAACAGTCCATTGGCATATATTTAGGCCCAGCACCCAGGCAGAGGAGGGAGGTCCCGTAACAGAGAATCTGTCTTCATGTCAGCAGAGAATTAGTCTGCATGTCATAGCAGAGAATGAGGCTTCACGTCAGCCACCACTGCAACAGTCCATTGGCATATATTTAGGCCCAGCACACACACAGGCAGAGGAGAGAGGTCCCGTAACAGAGAATCTGGCTTCATGTCAGCAGAGAATCAGTCTGCATGTCATAGCAGAGAATGAGGCTTCACGTCAGCCACCACTGCAACAGTCCATTGGCATATATTTAGGCCCAGCACACACACAGGCAGAGGTGAGAGGTCCCGTAACAGAGGATCTGGCTTCATGTCAGCAGAGAATCAGTCTGCATGTCATAGCAGAGAATCAGGCTTCACGTCAGCCACCACTGCAACAGTCCATTGTCATAAATTTAGGCCCAGCACCCAGGCAGAGGAGAGAGGTCCCGTAACAGAGAATCTGTCTTCATGTCAGCAGAGAATTAGTCTGCATGTCATAGCAGAGAATCAGGCTTCACGTCAGCCACCACTGCAACAGTCCATTGGCATATATTTAGGCCTAGCACACAGGCAGAGGAGAGAGGTCCCGTAACAGACAATCTGGCTTCATGTCAGCAGAGAATCAGTCTGCATGTCATAGCAGAGAATGAGGCTTCACGTCACCCACCACTGCAACAGTCCATTGGCATATATTTAGGCCTAGCACACAGGCAGAGCAGAGAGGTCCCGTAACAGACAATCTGGCTTCATGACAGCAGAGAATCAGTCTGCATGTCATAGCAGAGAATGAGGCTTCACGTCACCCACCACTGCAACAGTCCATTGGCATATATTTAGGCCTAGCACACAGGCAGAGCAGAGAGGTCCCGTAACAGACGATCTGGCTTCATGTCAGCAGAGAATCAGTCTGCATGTCATAGCAGAGAATGAGGCTTCACGTCAGCCACCACTGCAACAGTCCATTGGCATATATTTAGGCCCAGCACCCAGGCAGAGGAGGGAGGTCCCGTAACAGAGAATCTGTCTTCATGTCAGCAGAGAATTAGTCTGCATGTCATAGCAGAGAATGAGGCTTCACGTCAGCCACCACTGCAACAGTCCATTGGCATATATTTAGGCCCAGCACACACACAGGCAGAGGAGAGAGGTCCCGTAACAGAGAATCTGTCTTCATGTCAGCAGAGAATTAGTCTGCATGTCATAGCAGAGAATGAGGCTTCACGTCAGCCACCACTGCAACAGTCCATTGGCATATATTTAGGCCCAGCACACACACAGGCAGAGGAGAGAGGTCCCGTAACAGACAATCTGGCTTCATGTCAGCAGAGAATTAGTCTGCATGTCATAGCAGAGAATGAGGCTTCACGTCACCCACCACTGCAACAGTCCATTGGCATATATTTAGGCCCAGCACCCAGGCAGAGGAGGGAGGTCCCGTAACAGAGAATCTGTCTTCATGTCAGCAGAGAATTAGTCTGCATGTCATAGCAGAGAATGAGGCTTCACGTCAGCCACCACTGCAACAGTCCATTGGCATATATTTAGGCCCAGCACACACACAGGCAGAGGAGAGAGGTCCCGTAACAGAGGATCTGGCTTCATGTCAGCAGAGAATCAGTCTGCATGTCATAGCAGAGAATCAGGCTTCACGTCAGCCACCACTGCAACAGTCCATTGTCATAAATTTAGGCCCAGCACCCAGGCAGAGGAGAGAGGTCCCGTAACAGAGAATCTGGCTTCATGTCAGCAGAGAATCAGTCTTCATATCATAGCAGAGAATCAGGCTTCACGTCACCCACCACTGTAAGAGTCAATTTTCATAAATTTAGGCCCAGAACCCAGGCAGAGGAGAAAGGTCCCGTAACAGACAATCTGGCTTCATGTCAGCAGAGAATCAGTCTTCATATCATAGCAGAGAATCAGGCTTCACGTCACCCACCACTGTAAGAGTCAATTTTCATAAATTTAGGCCCAGAACCCAGGCAGAGGAGAAAGGTCCCGTAACAGACAATCTGGCTTCATGTCAGCAGAGAATCAGTCTTCATATCATAGCAGAGAATCAGGCTTCACGTCACCCACCACTGTAAGAGTCAATTTTCATAAATTTAGGCCCAGAACCCAGGCAGAGGAGAAAGGTCCCGTAACAGACAATCTGGCTTCATGTCAGCAGAGAATCAGTCTTCATATCATAGCAGAGAATCAGGCTTCACGTCACCCACCACTGTAAGAGTCAATTTTCATAAATTTAGGCCCAGAACCCAGGCAGAGGAGAAAGGTCCCGTAACAGACAATCTGGCTTCATGTCAGCAGAGAATCAGTCTTCATATCATAGCAGAGAATCAGGCTTCACGTCACCCACCACTGCAACAGTCCATTGGCATATATTTAGGCCTAGCACACAGGCAGAGCAGAGAGGTCCCGTAACAGACAATCTGGCTTCATGTCAGCAGAGAATCAGTCTGCATGTCATAGCAGAGAATGAGGCTTCACGTCACCCACCACTGCAACAGTCCATTGGCATATATTTAGGCCCAGAACCCAGGCAGAGGAGAAAGGTCCCGTAACAGACAATCTGGCTTCATGTCAGCAGAGAATCAGTCTTCATATCATAGCAGAGAATCAGGCTTCACGTCACCCACCACTGTAAGAGTCAATTTTCATAAATTTAGGCCCAGAACCCAGGCAGAGGAGAAAGGTCCCGTAACAGACAATCTGGCTTCATGTCAGCAGAGAATCAGTCTTCATATCATAGCAGAGAATCAGGCTTCACGTCACCCACCACTGTAAGAGTCAATTTTCATAAATTTAGGCCCAGAACCCAGGCAGAGGAGAAAGGTCCCGTAACAGACAATCTGGCTTCATGTCAGCAGAGAATCAGTCTTCATATCATAGCAGAGAATCAGGCTTCACGTCACCCACCACTGCAACAGTCCATTGGCATATATTTAGGCCTAGCACACAGGCAGAGCAGAGAGGTCCCGTAACAGACAATCTGGCTTCATGTCAGCAGAGAATCAGTCTGCATGTCATAGCAGAGAATGAGGCTTCACGTCACCCACCACTGCAACAGTCCATTGGCATATATTTAGGCCCAGAACCCAGGCAGAGGAGAAAGGTCCCGTAACAGACAATCTGGCTTCATGTCAGCAGAGAATCAGTCTTCATATCATAGCAGAGAATCAGGCTTCACGTCACCAACCACTGCAACAGTCCATTGGCATATATTTAGGCCTAGCACACAGGCAGAGCAGAGAGGTCCCGTAACAGACAATCTGGCTTCATGACAGCAGAGAATCAGTCTGCATGTCATAGCAGAGAATCAGGCTTCACGTCAGCCACCACTGCAACAGTCCATTGTCATAAATTTAGGCCCAGCACCCAGGCAGAGGAGAGAGGTCCCGTAACAGACAATCTGGCTTCATGTCAGCAGAGAATTAGTCTGCATGTCATAGCAGAGAATCAGGCTTCATGTCAGCCACCACTGCAACAGTCCATTGGCATATATTTAGGCCTAGCACACAGGCAGAGGAGAGGTTCATTCAACTTTGGGTAGCATCGCAATATAATGGTAAAATGAAAATAAAAATAGGATTGAATGAGGAAGTGCCCTGGAGTCCAATAATATATGGTTATGGGGAGGTAGTTAATGTCTAATCTGGACAAGGGACGGACAGGTCCTGTGGGATCCATGCCTGGTTCATTTTTATGAACGTCAGCTTGTCCACATTGGCTGTAGACAGGCGGCTGCGTTTGTCTGTAATGACGCCCCCTGCCGTGCTGAATACACGTTCAGACAAAACGCTGGCTGCCGGGCAGGCCAGCACCTCCAAGGCATAAAAGGCTAGCTCTGGCCACGTGGACAATTTAGAGACCCAGAAGTTGAATGGGGCCGAACCATCAGTCAGTACGTGGAGGGGTGTGCACACGTACTGTTCCACCATGTTAGTGAAATGTTGCCTCCTGCTAACACGTTGCGTATCAGGTGGTGGTGCAGTTAGCTGTGGCGTGTTGACAAAAGTTTTCCACATCTCTGCCATGCTAACCCTGCCCTCAGAGGAGCTGGCCGTGACACAGCTGCCTTGGCGACCTCTTGCTCCTCCTCTGCCTTGGCCTTGGGCTTCCACTTGTTCCCCTGTGACATTTGGGAATGCTCTCAGTAGCGCGTCTACCAACGTGCGCTTGTACTCGCGCATCTTCCTATCACGCTCCAGTGCAGGAAGTAAGGTGGGCACATTGTCTTTGTAGCGTGGATCCAGCAGGGTGGCAACCCAGTAGTCCGCACAGGTTAAAATGTGGGCAACTCTGCTGTCGTTGCGCAGGCACTGCAGCATGTAGTCGCTCATGTGTGCCAGGCTGCCCAGGGATAAGGACAAGCTGTCCTCTGTGGGAGGCGTATCGTCATCGTCCTGCCTTTCCCCCCAGCCACGCACCAGTGATGGACCCGAGCTGCGTTGGGTGCCACCCCGCTGTGACCATGCTTCATCCTCATCCTCCTCCACCTCCTCCTCATCCTCGTCCTCCTCGTCCTCCAGTAGTGGGCCCTGGCTGGCCACATTTGTACCTGGCCTCTGCTGTTGCCAAAATCCTCCCTCTGAGTCACTTCGAAGAGACTGGCCTGAAAGTGCTAAAAATGACCCCTCTTCCTCCTCCTCCTCCTCCTCCTCCTGGGCCACCTCCTCTTCCATCATCGCCCTAAGTGTTTTCTCAAGGAGACATAGAAGTGGTATTGTAACGCTGATAACGGTGTCATCGCCACTGGCCATGTTGGTGGAGTACTCGAAACAGCGCAACAGGGCACACAGGTCTCGCATGGAGGCCCAGTCATTGGTGGTGAAGTGGTGCTGTTCTGTAGTGCGACTGACCCGTGCGTGCTGCAGCTGAAACTCCACTATGGCCTGCTGCTGCTCGCACAGTCTGTCCAGCATGTGCAAGGTGGAGTTCCACCTGGTGGGCACGTCGCATATGAGGCGGTGAGCGGGAAGGCCGAAGTTACGCTGTAGCGCAGACAGGCGAGCAGCAGCAGGATGTGAACGCCGGAAGCGCGAACAGACGGCCCGCACTTTATGCAGCAGCTCTGACATGTCGGGGTAGTTGTGAATGAACTTCTGCACCACCAAATTCAGCACATGCGCCAAGCAAGGGATGTGCGTCAAATTGGCTAGTCCCAGAGCTGCAACGAGATTTCGCCCATTATCACACACCACCAGGCCGGGCTTGAGGCTCACCGGCAGCAACCACTCGTCGGTCTGTTGTTCTATACCCCGCCACAACTCCTGTGCGGTGTGGGGCCTGTCCCCCAAACATATGAGTTTCAGAATGGCCTGCTGACGTTTACCCCGGGCTGTGCTGAAGTTGGTGGTGAAGGTGTGTGGCTGACTGGATGAGCAGGTGGAAGAAGAGGAGGAGGAAGCCGAGAAGGAGGAGGTGGCAACAGGAGGCAAAGAATGTTGCCCTGCGATCCTTGGCGGCGGAAGGACGTGCGCCAAACAGCTCTCCGCCTGGGGCCCAGCTGCCACTACATTTACCCAGTGTGCAGTTAGGGAGATATAGCGTCCCTGGCCGTGCTTACTGGTCCACGTATCTGTGGTTAGGTGGACCTTGCCACAGATGGCGTTGCGCAGTGCACACTTGATTTTATCGGATACTTGGTTGTGCAGGGAAGGCACGGCTCTCTTGGAGAAGTAGTGCCGGCTGGGAACAACATACTGTGGGACAGCAAGCGACATGAGCTGTTTGAAGCTGTCTGTGTCCACCAGCCTAAATGACAGCATTTCATAGGCCAGTAGTTTAGAAATGCTGGCATTCAGGGCCAGGGATCGAGGGTGGCTAGGTGGGAATTTACGCTTTCTATCAAATGTTTGTGAGATGGAGAGCTGAACGCTGGCGTGTGACATGGTTGAGACGCTTGGTGACGGAGGTGGTGGTGGTGGTGTTGGTGGTACATCCCCTGTTTGCTGGGCGGCAGGTGCCAACGTTCCTCCAGAGGCGGAGGAAGAGGCCGAGGCGGCAGCAGCAGAATAGGCCGAGGCGGCAGCAGCAGAAGAGGTAGCAGGGGGAGCCTGAGTGACTTCCTTGGTTTTAAGGTGTTTACTCCACTGCAGTTCATGCTTTGCATGCAGGTGCCTGGTCATGCAGGTTGTGCTCAGGTTCAGAACGTTAATGCCTCGCTTCAGGCTCTGATGGCACAGCGTGCAAACCACTCGGGTCTTGTCGTCAGCACATTGTTTGAAGAAGTGCCATGCCAGGGAACTCCTTGAAGCTGCCTTTGGGGTGCTCGGTCCCAGATGGCGGCGGTCAGTAGCAGGCGGAGTCTCTTGGCGGCGGGTGTTCTGCTTTTGCACACTGCTCCCTCTTTTGCTACGCTGTTGGCTCGGTCTCACCACTGCCTCTTCCTCCGAACTGTGAAAGTCAGTGGCACGACCTTCATTCCATGTGGGGTCTAGGACCTCATCGTCCCCTGCATCGTCTTCCACCCAGTCTTGATCCCTGACCTCCTGTTCAGTCTGCACACTGCAGAAAGACGCAGCAGTTGGCACCTGTGTTTCGTCATCATCAGAGACATGCTGAGGTGGTATTCCCATGTCCTCATCATCAGGAAACATAAGTGGTTGTGCGTCAGTGCATTCTATGTCTTTCACCGCTGGGGAAGGGCTAGGTGGATGCCCTTGGGAAACCCTGCCAGCGGAGTCTTCAAACAGCATAAGAGACTGCTGCATAACTTGAGGCTGAGACAGTTTCCCTGGTATGCATGGGGGTGATGTGACAGACTGATGGGGTTGGTTTTCAGGCGCCATCTGTGCGCTTTCTGCAGAAGACTGGGTGGGAGATAATGTGAACGTGCTGGATCCACTGTCGGCCACCCAATTGACTAATGCCTGTACCTGCTCAGGCCTTACCATCCTTAGAACGGCATTGGGCCCCACCATATATCGCTGTAAATTCTGGCGGCTACTGGGACCTGAGGTAGTTGGTACACTAGGACGTGTGGATGTGGCAGAACGGCCACGTCCTCTCCCAGCACCAGAGGGTCCACTAACACCACCACGACCATGTCCACGTCCGCGTCCCTTACTAGATGTTTTTCTCATTGTTATGGTTCACCACAACAACAAATATATTATTTGGCCCAATGTATTGTATTCAAATTCAGCGGGATATAAATTTGAGGCCTAGTATTTAGGCGCTGGCTGACCGGTATGGATTTAGTGACAGAATTAGACTTGGAAATGCACAGAAGCATGTGTGTGAAGTTATTCTGAATGACCCTATGTGCACCTTCAATATGATCTACCCTTTTAGGGATAGATTTCAAATAGCTCTGATATAGCAGAAACGACTAAATTATGAAATTGCTAAATTGGGAATTGTATTTCAACCCAGAACAAAAAATGTGCTTTGACGGACACGAAATAACTTTCCCAGCCACAACAGGACAGCGGTAACGAGAGATTTAGCGGGATATAAATTTGAGGCCTAGTATTTAGGCGCTGGGTGACAGGTATGGGTTTAGTGACAGAATTAGATTTGGAAATGCACAGTAGCGGGTGTGTGAAGTTATTCTGAATGACCCTATGTGCACCTTGAATATTATATACCCTTTTAGGGATAGATTTCAAATAGCTCTGATATAGCAGAAACCACTAAATTATGAAATTGCTAAATTGGGAATTGTATTTCAACCCAGAACAAGAAATGTGCTTGAACGGACACTAAATAACTCGCCCAGCTACAGCACTAGGGACAGATTTAGCGGGATATAAATTTGAGGCCTAGTATTTAGGCGCTGGGTGACAGGTATGGGTTTAGTGACAGAATTAGACTTGGAAATACACAGTAGCGGGTGTGTGTGAAGTTATTCTGAATGACCCAATGTGCACCTTGAATATTATATACCCTTTTAGGGATAGATTTCAAATAGCTCTGATATAGCAGAAACCACTAAATTATGAAATTGCTAAATTGGGAATTGTATTTCAACCCAGAACAAGAAATGTGCTTGAACGGACACTAAATAACTCGCCCAGCTACAGCACTAGGGACAGATTTAGCGGGATATAAATTTGAGGCCTAGTATTTAGGCGCTGGGTGACAGGTATGGGTTTAGTGCCAGAATTAGACTTGGAAATACACAGTAGCGGGTGTGTGTGAAGTTATTCTGAATGACCCAATGTGCACCTTGAATATTATATACCCTTTTAGGGATAGATTTCAAATAGCTCTGATATAGCAGAAACCACTAAATTATGAAATTGCTAAATTGGGAATTGTATTTCAACCCAGAACAAGAAATGTGCTTGAACGGACACTAAATAACTCGCCCAGCTACAGCACTAGGGACAGATTTAGCGGGATATAAATTTGAGGCCTAGTATTTAGGCGCTGGGTGACAGGTATGGGTTTAGTGCCAGAATTAGACTTGGAAATACACAGTAGCGGGTGTGTGTGAAGTTATTCTGAATGACCCAATGTGCACCTTGAATATTATATACCCTTTTAGGGATAGATTTCAAATAGCTCTGATATAGCAGAAACCACTAAATTATGAAATTGCTAAATTGGGAATTGTATTTCAACCCAGAACAAGAAATGTGCTTGAACGGACACTAAATAACTCGCCCAGCTACAGCACTAGGGACAGATTTAGCGGGATATAAATTTGAGGCCTAGTATTTAGGCGCTGGGTGACAGGTATGGGTTTAGTGACAGAATTAGACTTGGAAATACACAGTAGCGGGTGTGTGTGAAGTTATTCTGAATGACCCAATGTGCACCTTGAATATTATATACCCTTTTAGGGATAGATTTCAAATAGCTCTGATATAGCAGAAACCACTAAATTATGAAATTGCTAAATTGGGAATTGTATTTCAACCCAGAACAAGAAATGTGCTTGAACGGACACTAAATAACTCGCCCAGCTACAGCACTAGGGACAGATTTAGCGGGATATAAATTTGAGGCCTAGTATTTAGGCGCTGGGTGACAGGTATGGGTTTAGTGACAGAATTAGACTTGGAAATACACAGTAGCGGGTGTGTGTGAAGTTATTCTGAATGACCCAATGTGCACCTTGAATATTATATACCCTTTTAGGGATAGATTTCAAATAGCTCTGATATAGCAGAAACCACTAAATTATGAAATTGCTAAATTGGGAATTGTATTTCAACCCAGAACAAGAAATGTGCTTGAACGGACACTAAATAACTCGCCCAGCTACAGCACTAGGGACAGATTTAGCGGGATATAAATTTGAGGCCTAGTATTTAGGCGCTGGGTGACAGGTATGGGTTTAGTGACAGAATTAGACTTGGAAATACACAGTAGCGGGTGTGTGTGAAGTTATTCTGAATGACCCAATGTGCACCTTGAATATTATATACCCTTTTAGGGATAGATTTCAAATAGCTCTGATATAGCAGAAACCACTAAATTATGAAATTGCTAAATTGGGAATTGTATTTCAACCCAGAACAAGAAATGTGCTTGAACGGACACTAAATAACTCGCCCAGCTACAGCACTAGGGACAGATTTAGCGGGATATAAATTTGAGGCCTAGTATTTAGGCGCTGGGTGACAGGTATGGGTTTAGTGACAGAATTAGACTTGGAAATACACAGTAGCGGGTGTGTGTGAAGTTATTCTGAATGACCCAATGTGCACCTTGAATATTATATACCCTTTTAGGGATAGATTTCAAATAGCTCTGATATAGCAGAAACCACTAAATTATGAAATTGCTAAATTGGGAATTGTATTTCAACCCAGAACAAGAAATGTGCTTGAACGGACACTAAATAACTCGCCCAGCTACAGCACTAGGGACAGATTTAGCGGGATATAAATTTGAGGCCTAGTATTTAGGCGCTGGGTGACAGGTATGGGTTTAGTGACAGAATTAGACTTGGAAATACACAGTAGCGGGTGTGTGTGAAGTTATTCTGAATGACCCAATGTGCACCTTGAATATTATATACCCTTTTAGGGATAGATTTCAAATAGCTCTGATATAGCAGAAACCACTAAATTATGAAATTGCTAAATTGGGAATTGTATTTCAACCCAGAACAAGAAATGTGCTTGAACGGACACTAAATAACTCGCCCAGCTACAGCACTAAGGACAGATTTAGCGGGATATAAATTTGAGGCCTAGTATTTAGGCGCTGGGTGACAGGTATGGGTTTAGTGCCAGAATTAGACTTGGAAATACACAGTAGCGGGTGTGTGTGAAGTTATTCTGAATGACCCAATGTGCACCTTGAATATTATATACCCTTTTAGGGATAGATTTCAAATAGCTCTGATATAGCAGAAACCACTAAATTATGAAATTGCTAAATTGGGAATTGTATTTCAACCCAGAACAAGAAATGTGCTTGAACGGACACTAAATAACTCGCCCAGCTACAGCACTAAGGACAGATTTAGCGGGATATAAATTTGAGGCCTAGTATTTAGGCGCTGGGTGACAGGTATGGGTTTAGTGCCAGAATTAGACTTGGAAATACACAGTAGCGGGTGTGTGTGAAGTTATTCTGAATGACCCAATGTGCACCTTGAATATTATATACCCTTTTAGGGATAGATTTCAAATAGCTCTGATATAGCAGAAACCACTAAATTATGAAATTGCTAAATTGGGAATTGTATTTCAACCCAGAACAAGAAATGTGCTTGAACGGACACTAAATAACTCGCCCAGCTACAGCACTAGGGACAGATTTAGCTGGATATAAATTTGAGGCCTAGTATTTAGGCGCTGCGTGACAGGTATGGGTTTAGTGACAGAATTAGACTTGGAAATACACAGTAGCGGGTGTGTGTGAAGTTATTCTGAATGACCCAATGTGCACC
The DNA here is from genome assembly GCF_014858855.1 of Bufo gargarizans. Taxonomy (NCBI): domain Eukaryota; kingdom Metazoa; phylum Chordata; class Amphibia; order Anura; family Bufonidae; genus Bufo; species Bufo gargarizans. The sequence continues at coordinate 365,315,393 of NC_058084.1, read as the reverse complement.
TTGAATATTATATACCCTTTTAGGGATAGATTTCAAATAGCTCTGATATAGCAGAAACCACTAAATTATGAAATTGCTAAATTGGGAATTGTATTTCAACCCAGAACAAGAAATGTGCTTGAACGGACACTAAATAACTCGCCCAGCTACAGCACTAGGGACAGATTTAGCTGGATATAAATTTGAGGCCTAGTATTTAGGCGCTGGGTGACCGGTATGGATTTAGTGACAGAATTAGACTGGGATATGGCCAAAAAATAAACAGACTATTGCTGGTTAAATGCACTTGGTGTGACAGCTTCACCCTGATGTAGGCTTTAGCCAAAAAACAACCACACCATTGAGGGTTAAATGCACTTGGTGACAGGCGCAGCTTGCCCCTGATTTAGTATATGGCCAAAAAATGAACAGACTATTGCTGGTTAAATGCACTTGGTGTGACAGCTTCACCCTGATGTAGGCTTTAGCCAAAAAACAACCACACCATTGAGGGTTAAATGCACTTGGTGACAGGCGCAGCTTGCCCCTGATTTAGTATATGGCCAAAAAATGAACAGACTATTGCTGGTTAAATGCACTTGGTGTGACAGCTTCACCCTGATGTAGGCTTTAGCCAAAAAACAACCACACCATTGAGGGTTAAATGCACTTGGTGACAGGCGCAGCTTGCCCCTGATTTTGTATATGGCCAAAAAATGAACAGACTATTGCTGGTTAAATGCACTTGGTGTGACAGCTTCACCCTGATGTAGGCTTTAGCCAAAAAACAACCACACCATTGAGGGTTAAATGCACTTGGTCGCAGCTTGTGCTGGCGCACCACAAGACACAAAATGGCCGCCGATCACCCCAGAAAAATGTGACTGACAAACGGTCTGTGCAGCCTAAAAACAGTGAGCAATTGAGGATCAGCAGCTCAATGATCCACAGCTGCAGATCGATCAGTTAATCAAGTCCTTTGGAGGAGTTAATCTGCCTAATCTCGCCCTACTGTCGCAGCCGCAACCTCTCCCTACGCTAATCAGAGCAGAGTGACGGGCGGCGCTATGTGACTCCAGCTTAAATAGAGGCTGGGTCACATGGTGCTCTGGCCAATCACAGCCATGCCAATAGTAGGCATGGCTGTGATGGCCTCTTGGGGCAAGTAGTATGACGCTTGTTGATTGGCTGCTTTGCAGCCTTTCAAAAAGCGCCAAGAAAGCGTCACAAAAGCGCGAAGAAAGCGACGAACACCGAACCCGAACCCGGACTTTTACGAAAATGTCCGGGTTCGGGTCCGTGTCACGGACACCCCAAAATTCGGTACGAACCCGAACTATACAGTTCGAGTTCGCTCATCCCTAGTTCCTCCCCTTTTTTCCTCTCATATTGATCCGCTTGTCTGATCCTGCTCTTCCGTGTGTAAATTGTATTATGTCTTTGTTGTGTTTTGTTGCATTATTTGTTCCCTTTCCAGGGAATTCTTACTTTTAATTGACCAAAATAAAGGTTAAATTTTAGGTAGTCGTACCTCGGTGACTTTGATTGAATAGCTTTACGACCACCCGCTTTATCTAGATTTAGAGCTTTATTACATTATTGTACTTTATTTGGTTTGCAGTGTGCTGTTGCATTGTCTTTTTTTCTTTGTGTTTCTAGCCATGGCAGTGTGCACCTACGCATTGAGATGTGCTGACTGACCCCCTTTTTCTTTGTAGTTTGTACTGGAGTTGTGGCTGATTCCATTTAGTCTTGCACCCCTGATCAGCCTGTCTGCCCCATAGGCTGATTTTAATTAGTGTAAGTATAAAGCTGTAGCCTGCTCTCCCTGCATGAAAGGTATAGAGAGTGGACTCTCATTGCATTCGTTGGGAGCCGTCTGGCACCAGGAGAGGTATAGAGTGAGCTCAGCATGTGCAACATAGGGGCCGTCCGCAAGGGGTACCTTTAAAAGGAGATAAGTGTTTTGTGATACCAGTTGCAATGAAGCAACAACAGGACAGAGTCCCTTTAACCCCTTTAGGACACAGCCTTATTTCACCTTAAGGACCAGGCCAATTTTTGCAAATCTGACCAGTGTCACCTTAAGTGACTTATCCAGGCCATTCTGAGATTGTTTTTTCGTCACATATTGTACTTCATGACACTGGTAAAATGAAGTTAAAAAAATAAATTTTTATTTATAAAAAAATGCATCGCGCTGCCTTCCATGCCATCGGGTCCCCCCTACAGCCACATGGGGACCCAATGGCATGCCCGATCACCGCCGCAACCACAGTTAAAAGCCGTAAACCGCAGGTCTAAATTGACCTGCGGTTTGCAGCGATCGCCGACACGGGGCCGCACATTTAGCCAAGGTGCCTGCTGGGCGGCGGTGATCGGACGTATACATGACATACCGGTACGTCATGTGTCCTTAAGTACCAGGACAACATGCCGTACCGGTACGTCATGTGTCCTGAAGAGGTTTAGAAATGGTGTTGGTACCCAGGTGTAGGAATGGCCGAGTGGTGTAGGGTAGCCTATCACCGCGCAAATATGAACTCGGAATTTGCCTGACATGTCTAGATTTTACCCCTTAAGGACCCTGGGATTTTCCAATTTTGCGTTTTTGTTTTTCACTCCCCGCCCTCCCATAGTCCTAACTTTTTTATTTTTCCATTCACATAGCCTTATGAGTGCTTATTTTTTGCAGGACAAGGTGTACCTTCTAATGGCACCATTTACGGTTACATACCATGTAGTAGGAAGCGGGGGAAAAAATCCAAATGAGGTAGAATTGGGAAAAAATGCTATTCTGATAAAGGTTTTTATATTATTATTTATTACACTGTACACTATGTGATAAAATTGACCTGTTATCTTCATTTTTCAGGTCAGTACGGTTACAATGATACCACACTTGTATCATTTTTCTTGCGTTTTAATACAAAAAAATTATAATATGTAAACCTATAAAATAAAATGATAACCATATTCTGACACCCCTTTTTTGTAGTTATGTGTACGGGGCTGTGTGAGGGCTCATTTTTTGCAGGCCGATCTGTTCTTTTCAGTGATACCAATATGAAGTGTGTGCGACTTTTTGATCACCTTTTATAAAAAATATTGGGTAGTTGATATAACAAAAAAAGGCAAATTGGCTGTTTTTTTTTTTTTTTTCCTGTTACACCATTTGCCATATGCCATTAATATTGTTATATTTTAATAGTATGGGCATTTTCGCACGCGGCGTTGCCCATGATGTTTATTTTTTTATTGTTTAAGTATTTTTATTTTAAGGAAATCGGGGTGATTTGAACTTTTTTTTAAGTCACCTTGGGTGACAATAATTGGCAGTCATTAGATTGCCTATTGTGTTCATTGATGTCTCTATAGACACCATTGAACACTTCATTTGCACTATACCAATACAATGCTGCCACCTAGTCATCTAAGAAGCACCGAAGCCTGCTTGAGGCTTCAGCCTATTAGATCAATGTAACAGGTTCCCCGATCTCAGCCAGGGAACGCTGTTACCGGAGCGGAAGTGCGCGACTTCAGTTTCCAGACTGCGCAGATGCCTTGGTCACATTTGACTACGGCATCTCAAAGTGAAAATGTATGCGATCAGCATTATGGCTAATCACATACATGTGCCACGGGTCTCTACTATTTAAAATAGCATAAACCCGGCGGCTATGGCGCCCGCTGCACATGCGAGCAGGCGCCATGTTTGGGGACCGGACTTCCGTCGTACATGTACGGCGGAGGTCCTTAAATGGTTAAGTTATACATGCAAAGCCTGTTCAGTTATAATATTAATGCATTATATTGGAGATATTCCAATGGACATTCCTGTTCGGACGCAGACCTGTTCGGACATAGATCAGGTAATTGTAGGAGTAAAACTCGTTCTGTTCAAAATTATTCAATGCTTTCCAAGTGCTTAATTCATTTAGGCATACTTATGCATAGCAAAATTTTGTGACGTGTTACAACAATTCTGACTTCGGATTTGTAATCTGCACACTTCATTTAGTATAGGACAAATGTTTTTTGCCCAGTAGCAGATGACATTTTTTTTTTGTTGCGTGGTGTAATGTCCCTTAAAGTCTTGTACACGTGTCACGGTGCTCCTACCTGTATACTCTGGAATGCCAGACGTTGGCTTTGAAGCAGACAAAGGGGTTAGTTGAATTGTGGGATGAAGAATACATTGAGTCCAGACGAAGTTGAAAAGCAGCTTTACTTTCAATAAATGTTTCTCCAAACGATCTACAGACTTTGTCTTGGTTCCCAGCAGGCTTTAGCATGAACAAAACTGTGGCAGGCAAACAAACTCAACCCACATTACCTCTACCTCCCTTCAGCCCATCCAACATACAATCCTGCGATTGTGGCGAAAAAAAGATAGGAAGGCGCTCATAGGGTAATAGGTTCAATAATAGATATTTAAAATCAAGGCGTCAAGAAATGTGCTCACCTTATGTTGTTGTGCATACGTGGGCACAACACTCGTGTGGACAGGGGGTCGGTGCAGCCGGTATCTTCTCAGTCCTCGTAGGTGGAGTGGCCAAGTCTCCAGAGGAATGATTTGTATTGCAAATGGGAAAAAAGATTGTTGGTGCACTGGCGTAGTACACCAACTGATACCTTTTGGCACAATAACACGACCTCAGTAGATAAATAAGAGGGTCTTTTATTGATAAGTGACAACGCGTTTCGGAATTGGTACACTCCTTTTTCAAGTCTAGGAAATCACAAATTTAGAAAGGGGTACAAAAAAAAAGAGGGATAAAATGTATATACAAAGTCCTTACATTAGAATGGATTGGGAATAAATGTGCACGTGAAAAGTCCATGCAGATATACAAGAGCAAAAGAGACGCTCTAGATTGCGTGGTTGGGGGAGATTAAAATTGTCCACCCATTAAGAAATATATCACAATTGAGGACGGGTGGAGAAATAATGCTGTATAGGATGCATATAGATATATGGGGGAGATGTATGGAAACACACATGCATGTATGAGGTATATGTACACGCGGCCGCATGTATGATCACATGTGGGACTGGAACCACTGTTAAAAATGTATAGGCTGGAATGCCATAGGTAAGGTGGTATATGCCACTTGCAAATATGGAGAGTCGTCATACCACAAGCAGTGCCATAGATTGTGATGACACCCCCCCCCCCCCCCCACTGGTAACCATATTATTAATATTGGTTCCGATAGTGGTGGTAGTGTCGCCATATACCTACACATGCATACATCTTCACATATATAGGCACATATACAGCCGTGAGTTGCTGCTTGCTTAAGATTCTGGTCTTGTAAAGGATGCATGGGCGTTTAGTGTGGAGCCTGAACATATACATGTAAATGTTACTACACTACGTGCAGAATTATTAGGCAAATGAGTATTTTGACCACATCATCCTCTTTATGCATGTTGTCTTACTCCAAGCTGTATAGGCTCGAAAGCCTACTACCAATTAAGCACATTAGGTGATGTGCATCTCTGTAATGAGAAGGGGTGTGGTCTAATGACATCAACACCCTATATCAGGTGTGCATAATTATTAGGCAACTTCCTTTCCTTTGGCAAAATGGGTCAAAAGAAGGACTTGACAGGCTCAGAAAAGTCAAAAATAGTGAGATATATTGCAGAGGGATGCAGCACTCTTAAAATTGCAAAGCTTCTGAAGCGTGATCATCGAACAATCAAGCGTTTCATTCAAAATAGTCAACAGGGTCGCAAGAAGCGTGTGGAAAAACCAAGGCTCAAAATAATTGCCCATGAACTGAGAAAAGTCAAGCGTGCAGCTGCCAAGATGCCACTTGCCACCAGTTTGGCCATATTTCAGAGCTGCAACATCACTGGAGTGCCCAAAAGCACAAGGTGTGCAATACTCAGAGACATGGCCAAGGTAAGAAAGGTTGAAAGACGACCACCACTGAACAAGACACACAAGCTGAAACGTCAAGACTGGGCCAAGAAATATCTCAAGACTGATTTTTCTAAGGTTTTATGGACTGATGAAATGAGAGTGAGTCTTGATGGGCCAGATGGATGGGCCCGTGGTTGGATTGGTAAAGGGCAGAGAGCTCCAGTCCGACTCAGACGCCAGCAAGGTGGAGGTGGAGTACTGGTTTGGGCTGGTATCATCAAAGATGAGCTTGTGGGGCCTTTTTGGGTTGAGGATGGAGTCAAGCTCAACTCCCAGTCCTACTGCCAGTTTCTGGAAGACACCTTCTTCAAGCAGTGGTACAGGAAGAAGTCTGCAAGGTAAGAAAAACATGATTTTCATGCAGGACAATTCTCCATCACACGCGTCCAAGTACTCCACAACGTGGCTGGCAAGAAAGGGTATAAAAGAAGAAAATCTAATGACATGGCCTCCTTGTTCACCTGATCTGAACCCCATTGAGAACCTGTGGTCCATCATCAAATGTGAGATTTACAAGGAGGGAAAACAGTACACCTCTCTGAACAGTGTCTGGGAGGCTGTGGTTGCTGCTGCACGCAATGTTGATGGTGAACAGATCAAAACACTGACAGAATCCATGGATGGCAGGCTTTTGAGTGTCCTTGCAAAGAAAGGTGGCTATATTGGTCACGGATTTGTTTTTGTTTTGTTTTTGAATGTCAGAAATGTATATTTGTGAATGTTGAGCTGTTATATTGGTTTCACTGGTAAAAATAAATAATTGAAATGGGTATATATTTGTTTTTTGTTAAGTTGCCTAATAATTATGTACAGTAATAGTCACCTGCACACACAGATATCCCCCTAAAATAGCTAAAACTAAAAACAAACTAAAAACTACTTCCAAAAATATTCAGCTTTGATATTAATGAGTTTTTTGGACATGGTTGTTGTTCAATAATAAAATTAATCCTCAAAAATACAACTTGCCTAATAATTCTGCACTCTCTGTAATAAGCATGCACACACATGCACATGTATGGACCCACACGCACATGCACCCCTACTTGCATGGACACATACATAGCCATAAAAACAATACCAATAGTAACAATAATAACAATAATAATAATAATAATAAATACATGGGAAATATATATAAAAGAAATGTATATATAAAAAAAGTGTGTTTATCATTATCCGTAAGACATGATAAAAGATAAATGTACAGTGAAACCATACATAATGAGTAGCATGATTGGGACTATTTAGTAGGGGAGGGTTTCCTGGTCCCTTGCTGACATAAGTGATAGGAAACAGGAAAAATAGTAAGTGAGTAATTAAGTAATTGTAAGATTGTCTGGATTGATGGTATGGATCACTACAAGATAAGATTCAAATGAACTGGAGTATTCTATAATGCAGAAGTGACTTGCCAGGGGTGTGGGCCTGAAGCTGTTTCTGATATGTAATAAATAGCTGAAAATACCGAATTGGACTTGCGGAGATCTGAGATGTGGTGAGTCATAACTGCCGATCTTACCTGTGGAATCAGTGCTGTGGCTTGAGCGCGGCCTTGCACGCCTGCTGGAAGGCGCGCTCAAAAGAGTGGGGGAGAGAGGGGCGGAGTCTCTGATTGACAGCCGCTCGGTCCGTCGGACCGGAGCTGTCAGTGTGAACAGCGCATGCGCCAAGCGCTGTTAAATGTTGGTTCTCTGAGCAGGGATCGCTCACAGGGAGACTGTATTGTAGGCTGATATTAGAGTGGGGAATGAATGGGGGGGGGGGTATGGTATGGTGTGTTGGAGACTGGGGGCTGGTTTGGTTATGTGACTGGGAAATTGAACCATTTAAGAACTGGATGCTAAGAAAACATACTGATTTGATGGATTTGTACGCTCTGTTGCAGATGTTGTGAGCACAAATTATATGGAGGAGGGTGGATGTATGGATAGCTGATGGAGGGAGGGAACGATTGGGGGGGGGAGAATAAAAACACTGAAGGGACTGGTGAGGGGATGGGCCAGTGGGATGAAACAGGAATATGGGTGGAGGAGCCAATAGGAGTAGAGGGGAGAAAAACTATGGTGGTGATGGGGTAGTATACTGTTGGGAGAAGGGGGAACGAGGGGACCTATGCGAAGGGCATGTTGACCAAATATGTAGATATGATGGGTGGATGGCATATGACAGCTGGGGCTGATGATCGGAAGGACGTGTTGTGTGGTGGTGGCAGGGGCCATGGATGGTGTGAAGTACATAGAGAGGTGGCTGATGTGGGAGTGGGGCTGGTGGGGAAAAGGACATGGTTCAGGACCATTAGTTGGAAGAGGACTGTTCAGAAACAGTTGCTCTCCAGTGATTCGTTTAAGCCATAGGGTTCTATGGTTTGCATTTTAAAAATCCAAAACATTTCTTTCCGTCTTAGTTTCTGAAATCGGTTCGAATGGGTAACCGGAATTTGTTCGATGGGAGTTATGGAGAGGTTTGTTGGATCTTTATTGTGGACTTGGAGGAAATGCCTGGACACACCATGTTTGGTGAAACCATTTGTTATGTTCCAGCACCCTTGGCACACGTAACTGATTTTTTACAGGAAGTACATTGATGATCTGCTACTAATTTGGGATGGAAATATGGAAGACGCTGCCAGCTTCACGATTCACCTAAACAATACATTCAACCTCACCTTTACGGCAAACTACTCAAAGATGGCCACAGAATATCTTGATTTGGTCATATCCTCAAAAGGAAACACTATCGAGACCAAAACCTTTTTCAAAAAAGTCGACGGCAACAGTTATTTGGATTACCAGAGTTCCCATCACAAAAAATGGAAAAATAACATTCCATTCAGTCAGTTTAAGCGCATACGCAGAAATTGTACTAAGGATGAAGATTTTAGAAACCAAAGCAGAGTCATCATAAAAAGATTACATGCTCATCAAAGAAGAGGTAAGAAGAGAAGCCGAGCTGCACGAACCAGTGGATTAGGTGACTTTAATTATTTTTATTTTTTTAACCCCTACATTACTATTTTACTTAGCATTCTGTATTAAGAATGCTATTATTTTCCCTTATAACCATGTTATAAGGGAAAATTATAAAATCTACACAGCACCTAACCCAAACTCGAACTTCTGTGAAGAAGTCCGGGTTCGGGTCTGGGTACCAAACATGCAGATTTTTCTCACGAGCATGAAAAACGCATTAAAATGCTTTACACTCACGCAGAAAAATTGCACATTTTCCCGCAACGCACCCGCATCCTGTCCGGCCCTCACACGCGACGCCCAAGTGAAAGAGGCCTTAGACCTTGTTTAGACTTCCGGGAGCTAAATTTTATCACTGTCCGTGATCCTTATCCCCTTCCCTTGATCCCAGATTTATTCGACCAGGTTGTCGGAGCCAAGGTGTTTTCCAATTTGGATTTAAGAGGGGCTTATCATCTGATAAGAATCAGGGAAGGGGACGAATGGAAGATGGCCTTTAATACCCCTGAGGGCCAGTTTGAGAACTTGGTCATGCCCTTTGGGTTGACTAATGCTCCAGCTGTCTTTCAGCACTTCATCAATGACATTTTTCATCATTTGGTGGGGAGGTTTGTTGTTATATACCTCAATGACATACTAATTTACTCGCCTGATATGGAGACTCATCAGGATTATTTAAAGGGAACCTGTCACCAGGATTTTGTGTATAGAGCTGAGGACATGGCTTGCTAGATGGCTGCTAGCACATCCGCAATACCCAGTGCTCATAGCTCTGTGTGCTTTTATTATGTAAAAGAAATTATGCTTTGGCGGATGAGGTGGATGCTTTGTCACGTAGCTTTCCTGGGGAGGGAGGAGATTCGGAAGATCCTGCTCTGATTTTGGCTGATGGGGTGGTTGTATCCGCCCATTATCCCAAACTTGGGGCCGAGGTGTTGGAAGCTCAAGGTGAGGCACCTGATTCCTGTCCTCCAGGGAGGTTGTTTGTTCCTTCTGGGCTTCGGCACAAGGTGTTCAAGGAACATCATGATACTGTTCTTGCGGGACACCCTGGGAGCAGTGGGAGCAGATCCACTGTGGATCCTATTTCCCGGAGATTCTGGTGGCCAGGTTTACGTAAAGGTGTGAAGGGCTATGTGGCAGCCTGTGAGACCTATGCACAAGCCAAGGTTACTCATACTCGGCCATCAAGAAATCTTCTTCCATTGTCCATCCCATCCCTGGATGCATTTTTCCATGGACTTCATCACTGATTTTCCTAGTTCCTCTGGGAAGACAGTGATTTTGTTGGTGGTGGACCACTTCAGTATAATGGTGCAATTTATACCATTATCAGGTTTTCCCAATGCCAAAACTCTTGCTCAAGTGTTTATTGAAAACATTGTGAAGTTAAAAGGCATTCCCTCTGATGTGGTGTCTGATAGGGGGGACGTAATTTGTTTCCAGGTTCTGGAGGGCATTCTGTACTCACCTGGGGGTTCAGTTGTCCTTCTCTTCGGCTTTCTACCCTCAGTCGAATGGACAAATTGAGTGCACTAACCAGAATCTAGAAACATATTTGAGGTGTTTTGTTGGTGAGAATCAGGAAGCGTGGTCTTCATTTTTGTCTTTGGCTTGAGTTTGCCTTGAATAACCGTAGACAGGAGTCCACTGATAAGTCACAATTTTTTGGTGCATATGTGTTTCACCCTCAGTTCGGTACTTTTTCTCGGACTGAGACGTTTGGCTGACAAGAGACATATGAATGGTCCGAACCTGTGTGTGGGTGATTTGGTGTGCTTGTCCACTAAGAACATTAAGTTGAAGGAACCCTCTTGGAAGTTGGGCCCAAGAGTTATCCTTGTAATTTTTGTCAGCACTTGCACTTTATATACAAGTAAATATACAGGAAAGAATGTTTCCTAACAATGTTTCCTCTAAAATTGATTTTATCTTCGGTTTTGTGCGAATTATTGTCAGTCTGTTAAAGTGGTGTACTACTCGGACAACATCATTCCCAGCAGCGTCCTGGGAGTCCAAGATACATCCAGACATAGAAACATAGAATGTGTCGGCAGATAAGAGCCATTTGGCCCTTCCAGTCTGCCCAATATACTGAATACTATGAATAGCCCCTGGCCCTATCTAATATGAAGGATGGCCTTATGTCTATCCCATGCCCTCACTACTGTCAGTGCGGCTTTTCCTTACTTACCGGCTGCTGCGGCGCTGCACTAGGGGAAGTGAACTGTGCTGTCTCCTCGGCTTGGCGGTCCTCGCTCTCCGTCTCTCTCCCGTCCGGGTCCTGTCTGCTGTGCGAGTTCAGGTGCGCGCGCGCATGTTCCCGCGAGACCTGCCGCCGGGGTTCACAGGTCTCGCGGGATTGACGCCGACGCCTTGCTCGCTCCTGCCCGGGCCCGGCGCTGACGGCTGGCCACAAGAGAGATTAGCCTAATCATTAGCGCACGCGCAGCTGCAGGGGCCAGGGGTCCGCAGGCGGCTGGGCCCCCTGGGGTGCCGGGCCCGTTCGCAACTGCGACCCCTATATGTACGCCACTGCCCTTGTATGTATTTAAAAGTTTTTTAAATCATATCTCCTCTGTCTTGTCTTTCTTCCAAGCTATACATGTTAAGGTCCTTTAATCTTTCCTGGTAAGTTTATTCCTGCAATCCATGTACCAGTTTAGTAGCTCTTCTCTGAACTCTCTCCAAAGTATCACTATCCTTCTGGAGATATGGTCTCCAGTACTGCGCACAATACTCCAAATGAGGTCTCACTAGTGCTCTGCAGAGCGGCATGAGCACCTCCCTCTTTCTCCTAGTAATGCCTCTCCCTATACACCCAAGCATTCTGCGAGCATTTCCTGCTGCTCTATGACATTGTCTGCCTACCTTCAAAGGGAACCTGTCATCAATTTTATGTTGACCATATTAATGGCAAAATAAAGTAGAGACAGATGAGTTGATTTCAGCTGTCTGTCATTTATAAGTTAAAAGTAAGTGGTTGCCGAGAACCAACAACACAATCATTGCAGACTGGGCCTGGAAAAGAGTCCCGGCCACCTCAGAAGAGTCCTGGTTTTTCATGAATTCCTGCTCTCCTGCCCACCTGCTGATGACTGACAGGCTTCTACCTAGTTTTCTCCCTTTCTCTCTAGGAGAGAACTGTCAATCATCAGCAGATGGGTGAGAGAGCAGGAGATTATGAATAACCATGACTCTTCTCAGGTAGATTTGATTCTTTTTAAGGCCTGGGCTGCAATGATTATTATGCTGGATCTCAGGAACTACTTACTATTAGCTTATGAGTGACACATGCTGCCTTTAGTGAGGTTAGCATAAAGTTGATGACAGGTTCCCTTTAAGTCTTCTGAAATAATGACCCCTAGGACTGTATCACTGATTTTATATTCTGCTCTTGGATTTTTAAGCATTATCTTGCACTTATCAACATAAAATTTTAGTTGCCAGATTTTTGACCATTCCTCTAGTGTTCCTGAATCCTTTTCCATTTGGTATATCCCTCCTGGAACATCAACCCTGTTACAAATCTTCATGTCATCAGCAAAAAGACACACATTACCATTGATCGAGACCTTCTGTTATTTCGCTGATAAAGATATTAACCTCATGATGTCCTGGTACTTAAGGTACCGGTGCTGAGGGTGCAGGCTGTGCTGGGGGGACAGGCGGGCGCGCGATCATTCCGCCCGCCCCCTCTCTCAGGATGGCTGAGCGGTTAGCAGAGTGTCAGCATATTGCTGACACTGCTTGAAACGGCTGACATCCGTGCTCAGAGATGTCAGCCGTTTAACCCCTTCCATCGCTGTATGGAAGGAATTAACAGGGAGGGAGCTACCTCCCTCTCCCATCAAGGGCTGCTGTGCCATTTCAGACCCCGATTCTTGACGGGATCACAAAGGGAGGGGGCCTCTATCCCTCCCCATCACCCGCTGCTCTGTTGTGGCAGCAGGTGATGGTTACCATGGCAACCGGACGCCTTCACAGGCTTCCGGCTTGCCATGGTAAGGCTAAGTCTGATCAGACTTCTGCTAAAGGCAGAAGTCTGATCAGACTAAGTGTAAAGTGAAAATACAGTACAGTTTACACTATATAGTGCACTGTACTGTTTTATACAGACATCAGACCCACTGGATCTGAAAAATTAAAAAACACATTTATCACTGATTAAAAATAAAAAAATAAAATGCACTACACCGCGTCCGTAATAACCAGCTCTATATAAATATCACATGACCTAACCCCTCAGGTGAATACCGTAAAAAAATAAAAGCTTACACCACAAAAAGTGTAATAGCAAGAGATAAAAAAGTAATACGCACCCCATTGAGCCCCTACACAAGACAGTCGCCCAAAAAATAAATAAAACTATGAATTTAAGAATGTGGAGACATTAAAGAATCATTTTTTTTTTAAAGCTTTGTTATGTAAAACTAAAAACAAACAACCAATATTCATTGTCATATTTGGTATTGTCGTGTCCGTGACAACCTGTTCTATAAAAATACCACATGATCTAACCTGTCAGATAAATGTTGTGAATAACAAAAAATAAAAACGGTGCCAAAACAGCTATTTCTTGTTACCTTGCCTCACAAAGTGTAATATAGAGCAACCAAAAATCATATGTACCCTAAAATAGTACCAACAAAACTGCCACCCTATCCCGTAGTTTCCAAAATAGGGTCACTTTTGGTGAGTTTCTACTCTAGGGGTGCATCGGGGGGCTTTAAATGGGACATAGTGTGAAAAAAAACAGTCCAGCAAAATCTGCCTTCCAAAAACCGTATGACATTCCTTTCCTTCTGCTCCCTGCCGTGTGCCCGTACAGCCTTTTTACGACCACATATGGGGTGTTTCTGTAAACTACAGAATAAGGGCCATAAATATTGAGTTTTGTTTGAATGTTAACTTTTGCTTTGTAACTGGAAAAAATTTATTCAAATGGCAAATCTGCCCAAATTTTTTTTTACATTTTATCTCTGTTTTCCATTAATTCTTGTGGAACACCTAAAGGGTTAACAAAGTTTGTAAAATCAGTTTTGAATACCTTGAGGGGTGTAATTTGCAAAATGGGGTAATTTTTGGGTGGTTTCTATTATGTAAACCTCACAAAGTGACTTCAGACCTGAACTGGTCCTGAAAAAGTGGGTTTTAGAAATTTTCTGAAAAATCTGCTTCTAAACTTCTAAGCCTTCTAACGTCCCCCAAAAATAAAATGGTATTCACAAAATGATCCAAACATGAAGTAGACATATGGGGAATGTAAATTAATAACTATTTTTGGAGGTATTACTATGTATTATAGAAGTAGAGAAATTGAAATTTGGAAATTTTTCAAAATTTTTAGTAAATTTTGATTTTTCTTATAAATAAAATTTAATTTTTTTCTTACTCCATTTTACCAGTGTCATGAAGTACAATATGTGACGAAAAAACAATCTCAGAATGGCCTGGATAAGTAAAAGCGTTTTAAAGTTATTCACACATATAGTGACACTGGTCAGATTTGCAAAAAATGGCCTGGTCCTTAAGGTGAAAATGAGCCAGGTGCCTAAGGGGTTAAAGGGGTGGTCACTGTTAAAGGGCGGCCACTGTGAAAGTCACTGTTAAAGAGGCGGCCACTGTGAAATCACTGTTAAAGGGGTCATCACTATGAAAGTCACTGTTAAAGGGGTGGGCACTGTGTAAGTCACTATTAAAGGGGCGGTTACTGTTAAAGGGGCTGACACTGTGAAAATCACTGTTAAAGAGGCGGTCACTGTTAAAAAAACTGTTCAGTGTGAAAGTCACTGTTAAACAGGAGGTCACTGTTAAAGGGGCAGATACTGTGAAGGTCATTGTAAAGGGACGGGCACTGTGAAGGTCACTGTTGAAAGGCCAGATACTGTGGAGGTCATTGTTAAAAGGGTTGGCACTGTGGAGGTCTTTGTTAAAGGGGCGGTCACTGTGGAGGTCACTGTTAAAGGGGCGGTCACTGTGGAGGTCACTGTTAAAGGGGCGGTCACTGTGGAGGTCACTGTTAAAGGGGCGGTCACTGTGGAGGTCACTGTTAAAGGGGCGGTCACTGTGGAGGTCACTGTTAAAGGGGCAGATACTGTGGAGGTCATTGTTAAAGGGGCGGGCACTGTGGAGGTCACTGTTAAACGTGTGCTGCTACACATTTAAAATCTATATAGTTTATTTCGTTGAACAATTCATACATTCTATATTTGGTCATATGCTCCCATCTAGTAGTCGTTTATGGTAATGCACTTTGTTTTTTCTGTTCATTATCTGTCTTTCAATTCTTTGCTCCACTCCTTCTTCTGTGTACCTCACGTCCTGTTTTCTTCATTCTGCTCCAAGGATTCAACAGGTACACTTGTATTCTCATGCTAGCTTGCAAAGGCATCATCTTTTGACCACACAACACCACATAACACCACTATCCATCTGTTCTGCTGTACTCTGTTATCTGTCTACAGAATAAAGCAATTTACATGGATAAACTCGGTGTTGGTGAGTTCAAGCTAACTGATAAGGATTGTCTGCAGTGTATATATCTGCTTATACAGGCCAGGCATAGAGGTCTCACAAGGGATAAATCGCTATTGCAGCAATCAGAGTCAAAATAGTCAAGAGATGCATAGAATCCCTACAGCCTGCTGTGTATATGTGTGTGCCTAATCTGCAATCAAGCTCAATGCCATCCGCCATCTTGTGAAACCACATGGTTGCACAAGCTTACTGCACTTTAAGTGAATGTTAAAAACAGTTTCTCTACATTGCACTGTTTTACTTCACCTATCTAAGCCGCTGTTCGTCTTCTTAAAGAGACAATACCATTTTTCGCAAAACCGTAAAAAATGTCTAGACAAGGCTCTGAGCACTCTTTTATGGCTGAACCAATGCAGATACATCATGCCTCTGAACTGGCAGACGTACAGGGAGCAGATTCTGAAGATATTACCAAACAGAGTTTAAGACCCAAACGTACAATAAAACCAACACAGAAACTCAGAGAAAACTATGAAGTCACTAGAGATGAGTTCTCCAGTAATCTATCAGACCTCTGGGACAGAACCTCACATTGCATGTCAGTTTTGTCACACTCTAATGATCAACCAGCTGCAATAAGAGACTCTATAAATCACCTATTTGCTGCGTATGCCAAATCAAAAAAAGCACAAAGCTCCTTTACCAGAAAGCAAGCCAAGATGGAAGCTAAAAGCAAAGCTCTCCAAGCGAGGCAGATTCACAAATAAAGATTCAGCAAATGGAAGGGGAGGAAGCAGCTTCTCTAGCAAGGCTGAAAGTCCTTGAACAAACAAGCAATGGGACAAAGTATTAATTCCGACTGCCTTATCCCAGTAGAAATGGAAGAGCCAGCTGAACGCACCAGTGAATACGTTCTAAACCATAACATCTGCAAAAATACAGAGTTATCTCCTATACCTCCTACTAACAATACTGTTCTGACTCCCAATGTAGAGACCTCTCAGCTCTATATGCCTGAGCCTCTTCAAGTCTACAACACAAGTACATCTATGCAGCAAACCGGATCAACTCATGTCCACAACAAGGTGACTTCCAGTGATAAGCCCCAGCTCAAACCAAAGCCAGCACAAGCCTTAGAGGCTACACCACAGTTAAACGCTCATGCAACATCATTTTACCCTGGTAAACCTCACCATACATCACCAGAGAACTTTCACACCTAAGGTGTGTCACAAGTTACTTTGACACCAAGGAGTGAGAGACCAGACATGAATGACTTTGCCAGATATATGGTACGCCATGAGCTCATTAACACCAGCCTCTCAAGGTTTGACGACTGTCCAGAGAGCTACAGGGCCTGGAGATCAACCTTCAAGGCAACTATTGCCGATCTCAACCTTACTGCTAAGGAAGAACTTGATTTGATCATAAAGTGGCTGGGACCAGAATCTGCAGGTCATGTTTAAAGACTCAGAACAGTACATGTTGACCACCCAGATGCAGGTCTTGTTGCTGCTGCAAGACTTAAACTTCCCGAAAATAGGGAATAAAGACTACCGCAATCTCCAAGATGTAAGTGACCTCCTCATGGACCTAGAGTTGGCAAAGACTGACCCAGGTCTACCTGGACTAAGCTTCCTGGACACAGCTTATGGTGTCAACCCAGTGGTGTCTAAACTTCTATACAGCCTACAAGAGAAATGGGCACAACAGGGCTCAAGATAGATAGAGACTATAATGTATCCTTTCCTTCATTCTCATATTTCTGCAGGTTCATTAGTGATCAAGCCTGGATGAGAAATGATCCCAGCTTCAGCTTCAGTGAACCCAACCTGCCTGCTTCATCCTCACCATCATCAAGGTACGATAATATAGTAGCTAAACATAGAGACTTAAATAGAGCAATATCTGTTAAAAGGACAGACATCTTACCCTCCACAACCTCACCTACTGATCAGGGCATTGTGGATGACAGAGATAAAGACCCTAATTGTCAGTGTCCTATTCATAAGAAGCCTCACCCTCTTAAGAAATGTCATGGGCTTAGGGCAAAGACTTTACAAGAGTGCAGGGAGATTCTCCGGAAACTTGGCATATGCTACAAGTGCTGTGCTTCTTATAGTCATTTTGCTAAAGACTGTAAAGTTGTCATCAAGTGCACAGAATGCGGTAGTGACAGACACGTTACAGCCATGCATCCTACTTCACTTTCAGACAACCCACAGCAGCTTCCTACCTCCACTCCCATCTCAAATCATGGCGGGGAGCAACAAGGTCATGCTCCAACCAAAGATAATGTCTCTTCTTCATGTACAGAAGTCTGAGTAGAAGGCAAGGGCCACAAATGCTGTGCCAAGATATGCCTAGTCAAGATATACCCAAGGGATCATCCTGAGAAAGCTTTTAGGATGTATGCCATAATAGATGAGCAGAGCAACAGATCCCTGGTTAAGCCTAAATTCTTTGAGATCTTCAGCATAGAGGGTCATGCAACATCTCAGAACCTGTTCTGGTCGTGTAGAGACCTTCGGTAGAAGGGTTGATGGATTCATGGTCTCTCATATCAACGAGGAAGAGGACATACCCCTACCAACGTTAGTCGAGTGCGACCAGATACCAGAAGAGATTCCCACTCCAGAAGCTGCATATCACCATCCTCATTTAAGACACTTTGTTGATGACATTCCTGCAATGGACAAGAATGCTGAAATCTTAGTCCTGTTAGGAAGGGACATTCTCAGAGTAAATAAAGTATGTGATCAGTGCGATGGGCCTGACAACCCCCCTTATGCACAAAGACTTGACCTAGGCTGGGTAATAGTTGGTGATGTATGCTTGAACAGGACGTGTACACCATCTGAGATCCACTCCTTCAAGACTTATGTGTTGGGAAACGGACGTGCATCCCACTTCAAACAGTGCCCTCACCATTATGAAGTAAAGGAGAAGCTCCTTGACATCATCCAAGTACCTGATGTACAACCTAGGTACTACAGTGTTTTGTACTACAAGTGAGGACAACAAAATAGCCTTGTCAGTTGAAGACAGAGAATTTATCAAATAATGGATAAGGAATTCTTTCAGGATGAGTCTAACAGCTAGGTTGCACCATTACCTCTTCGTGCTACAAGGGCCAAACTCCCAACCAACCGTGAACAGATTTTATCCAGATTCAACTCACTTCAACAAACACTAAGGAACAGGCCTGAAATGAAGGATCATTTCATCACCTTTATAATAAGGATCTTTGACAATGATCACGCTGAACCAGCGCCACCACTTCAAAGACACGATGAGTGCTGGTATCTGCCTTTCTTCGGAGTGTATCATCCACGTAAGCCAAAACAAATCAGGATAGTATTTTACTCCAGTTCCAAGCATCAAGGTGTATCCCTAAACTATGTTCTTCTCACAGGCCCGAATCTAACCAACAACCTTGTGGGCGTACTTATGAGATTTAGAAGAGAACCAGTTGCCATAACTGCTGATATTGAACAGATGTTTCATTGCTTTATTGTACGTGAGGACCATAGGAACTTCCTAAGGTTTCTGTAGCACCATGACAACAACATGGACAATGAGATTATTGAATACTGCATGAAAGTACATGTTTTCAGAAATAGTCCCTCACCCGCTGTTGCAACATATGGATTGCGAAGGACTGCCATTGATGGAGAAAAGGAGTATGGCGCGGATGCTCGACACTTCGTTGAGAGAGACTTTTATGTTGACGATGGACTTAAGTCTTTACCTACAGACGAAGAAGCCATAGACCTGCTCCAAAGGACACAAGGTATGCTTTCTGAGGCCAACCTCAGACTACACAAAATTGCTGTTGCTGTTATAAAAGCCTTTCAGCCTGGCGATCATGCCATAGGGTTTAAGGACTTAAATCTGGGAATGGACATGCCACCTATACAGAGATGTCTGGGCCTACGGTGGGACTTATTAAAGGACACTTTCAGCTTTCAAGTCAGCTCTACAGACAAGCCATTTGCCAAACGTGGTGTTCTGTCAGTGGTAAACAGCATATACGATCCAATGGGATTTGTGGCTCCCATCACCATACAAGGTAAAGCCTTACTTAGACAGCTCTCAGAGTCTATTAAAGATTGGGATGCTTCACTGCCATCTGACAAGCTTTCAAAGTGGGAGTCCTGGAAGCAATCTCTACAAGCCTTAGATGGAATCCATATACCACGCTGCTACATTTCAGCTTCCCTTGCTACGAGCCGGAGAAAAGAGCTTCACATCTTCTCAGACACATTTACTGAGGCCATAGCGGCTGTTGCCTACCTCAAGGTGAGAGACTCTTCTAATCAAACCCACATAGGGTTTCTGTTTGGGAAAGCTAAGTTAGCACCTAAGCCTGAGCACATAATTCCTAGGCTTGAACTTTGTGGGACTGTGCTAGCTGTAGAAATTGCAGATTTCATATTACGTGAGCTAGACATTGAGATAGATAACACCAAATTCTACACAGACTGTAAGGTTGTTCTGGACTACATATACAACCAGACTAAACGTTTCTATGTCTACGTCGGCAACCATGTAGAAAGAATCAGGAAATCATCTAAACCTGAACAATGGCATTATGTCCAATCTGAAATTAATCCTGCAGATCATGCTACTAGGCCAGTTTCTGCAAGTGTATTTTCCAATTTGTTCTGGTTAACAGGTCCTGAACTCCTGCTGGATCATACAGAAGAGACCACAGCTGACGTCTTCAGTCTTCTAGAACCTGACAAGGATCCAGAGATTCGTCCTGAAATTACAACCCTCGTCACCAGAACTGAACAAAGACTCATATTGGGCTGTCAACACTTTGTACATTTTTCCAAGTGGATAAAGCTTGTACGCACCATCGCAAGGTTAGTCCATATCGCACACTGCTTTCACACAAAGCCCACGGATGTTCAATGTAGAGGTTGGCAAAAGTCAAAAGCCTCTTTCTAAAAAGGACATTGCTAAAGGTTAAATGATCATAATACACAGTGTACAACAGGATGTCTTTGGCTCTGAAATTAAATGTATCTGTGACTAGAGGGACATTCCAAAAAACAGTCCAATTGCTAACCTGAAACCATTCATTAACAATGATGATATGTTAAGAGATGGTGGATGTTTAAACAAGGCTAAATTGGGAGAACAAGAACAAAATCCTCTCATAATACCTGCTCGCATCCATATCACCACTCTGCTCGTACGGCACTACCATGAGAGGGTTAAGCACCAAGGTAAACACTTCACTGAAGGTGCCTCAAGGGCTGCCGGCCTTTGGATCATAGGAGCAAAAAGACAAGTTACAGCTATGCTGCACAGCTGTGTTCAGTGCCGTAAATTAAGAGGTAAACATCAGCAACAGCTAATGTCAGATTTGCCAGCTGACAGATTAAGTACTGACCCACCTTTCTCTCATGTTGGATTAGATGTCTTTGGGCCATGGATGGTAACAGCCTGCAAAACTCGAGGTGGCCAAGTAAACAGTAAACGATGGGCAGAGCTGTTCACTTGATGAGTGTGCGCGCAGTACACATTGAAGTGATAAAATCTATGGATGCCTCAAGCTTCATCAATGCTCTAAGACGATTTCTTGCTATAAGAGGAACAGTCAAAACACTGAGGTCTGATTGTGGAACTAATTTCGTTGGAGCCTGTAGACAGTTACAACTCAACTCTAAGCCAATCCAAGAACTTTTAGCTGAAAAGGGCTGTACATGGATTTTCAATACTCCTCATTCTTCC
The DNA here is from genome assembly GCF_014858855.1 of Bufo gargarizans. Classification (NCBI taxonomy): domain Eukaryota; kingdom Metazoa; phylum Chordata; class Amphibia; order Anura; family Bufonidae; genus Bufo; species Bufo gargarizans. Next base: position 365,294,281 of record NC_058084.1, on the reverse strand, counting down.
CACATGGGCGGCTCATGGGAGAGAATGATAGGCAATACTAGGCATTACGCGAAAAATACTGGACTCTATGCTTATGGACTTGAACTCCACGAGACTTACCCACGAGATTCTAACCACCTTCTTGGCAGAAGCATCTGCCATAATCAACTCAATACCACTTGTTCCCGTGTCTACAGATCAAGAGAACCCAACTATCCTTACCCCAACTACCCTGCTTACCCAGAAGTTTGGGTCCGTTCCTGTTCCACCTGGAAACTTTAAAGACTAAAATCTGTGCTTTGATCAATGGAAGTGAGTACAGAACCTTGCCAACCTCTTCTGGAATCATTGTAAGATGGAGTATCTTTCCACTCTGCAAGGACGCAGGAAATGGCAACGACAGTACCCTAACATAAAAGTTCGAGATCTCGTTCTGCTCAAGGACCAGCAAGCCGAAAGAATAGAGTCACCTATGGGACTTTTTGTAAAGAGCGTTCCTAGTGATGACGGTAAGGTATGCAAGGTGGAGGTGAAAGTTGCAAGACAAGGGACTGTAGACTTTCATCAGGCCTATCACGGAACTTGTTCTGCTCTTGCCCTTTGGAGAATGAACTTATTGCCTAGGCTGCTGAATCCTACTTGAAACTTCAAGGAAGAAGTGTTTAAACTTTAATTGATTCACTTGAAGCCTTACATTTAGTTGTTGCATTATATGCCTGTTCTCTTTATGTTTTTCAGGTCCTCGGACATCAAGCAAATTGCCTGTTGTTTATTTGCAATTATGTAACTACCGTTATCTTTTATATAGCGACATTTTCAATGCCAGATGGAGAGTGTGCTGCTACGCAGTTAAAATCTATATAGTTTATTTCGTTGAACAATTCATATATTCTATATTTGGTCATATGCTCCCATCTAGTGGTCGTTTATGGTAATGCCTTTGTTTTTTCTGTTCATCATCTGTCTTTTATTTCTTTGCTCCACCCCTTCTTCTGTGTACCTCACGCCCTGTTTTCTTCATTCTGCTCCAAGGATTCAACAAGTACACTTGTATTCTCATGCTAGCTTGCAAAAGCATCATCTTTTGACCACACAACACCACTATCTATCTGTTCTGCTGTACTCTGTTATCTGGCTACAGAATAAAGCAACTTACATGGATAAACTCGGTGTTGGTGAGTTCAAGCTATCTGATAAGGATTGTCCGCAGTGATTATATCTGCTTATGCAGGTCAGGCAAAGAGGTCTCGCTAGGGATAAATCGCTATTACAACAATCTGAGTCAGAATAAGACAGGGGGTCACTATTAAAGGGACGGGCAATGTGGAGGTCACTGTTAAAGGGGCGGACACTGTGGAGGTCACTGTTAATAGGGCATGCGGTGCGGAGGTCACTGTTAAAGGGGAGGCCACTGTAGAGGTCAATGTTAAGGGGTAGCCACTGTGGAGGTCACTGTTAAAGGGGCGGACACTGTGGAGATCACTGTTAAAGGGGCGGGCACTGTGGAGGTCATTTTTAAAGGGGCGGTTACTGTAGAGGTCACTGTTATGGGGGAAACTGTTGATATCTTTTTATGACACACGGAAACATAAAATTAAATCGATGAAATATACCTGTGCGAAGCCAGGTCCTTCTGCTAGTTTAATATATAAGAGGTAAGGGATGGAGGCGGGAGTAGAGATGCCAGAAAGACCCTGCTATAGTTATTGTATGTGGCATGATGGTCAGCCAAAGGTGCTTTGAGATCTGCATGTGTGTAGGGTAATGAGGGTCACAGTATGTACTAGGCCTCATTTACACGTCAGTGTTTTGGTGAGTTATTTCCATCAGTGATTGTGAGCCAAAACCAGGATTGGAGTCTCTACAGACATAAGGTATAAGGGAAGATCTGCACCTGGTTTTGGCTCAAAATTATGATGGAAGTCACTGACTAAAACACTGAAGTGTGAATGAGGCTTTATATTGCAAAAAAAGTATATTACAGTCAGGTGAGGATGAGTAAAAACAGGGAACTTTAATGTAGTCTATCCAACAGCTATCATCAAGAACTTCAGGGATTTAAAGTGTTCTAGGTTCAGGATGGGGGGGGGGGGTACATTCTGAAACCCCTTCCTTTGTATCACCATAAACCATAATGCCAAAGTTGAGATTGGTCAGAAAATTGCATTTCATTAAGAAAAGAAATCATTGCCTTGAAATGTGAACAGCACATGAAAGATTCTACCATTTTTACGTTGTATTTTTGATTCAGCCACTTGATTATAATTATGAGAGACATTATGAACATTTCCTGCATATATATCACTGGAATGGTTTGAACAGATGGCTTTGAAAGCAAACCATAGGAAATCTGAAGCGTTGTCGTGGTTATTAAACCTCTCCACAGAGCCTGGAGGCAGCCATATTAGAATCATATGTAATATGAGCATTTTCACCTGTGAGTTTCCCTGTGAGAAGCATAAGAACCACTAAAGTATAAAACAATGACCACAAATACTATATTTACTTTGGGGAAGAGATCTGATGTACAGTCAGCTCCTTGAAGATTTGTTTTTGTACATGATCGAGTAGGTAGAATAACATGGACAAGGTCTATCATAATTAGTCACATAGACACAGGAGAGACATCCATCTTGAGGTCTGTTGCACAACATAAATATATATATATAAAATGTGGTAAGACAGCAATGTAAGAATTGAAGTACAGAGAAAATAAAACCCTTAAGATCTGTCCAGCCTATTGGCTTTGACTGTTGTTTAAATCCTTAAGGACACAGCCATATTTCACCTTAAGGACCAGGCCATTTTTTGCAAATCTGACCAGTGTCACTTTAAGTGGTGATAACTTTAAAACGCTTTGACTTATCCAGGCCATTCTGAGACAGTTTTTTCATCACATATTGTACTTCATGACACTGGTAAAACGAAGTAAAAAAAAATATCTTTTTTATTTATAAAAAAAAATACAAAACTTACCAAAAATTAGGAAAAAATTTCACATTTCCAAATTTCAATTTCTCTACTTCTATAATACATAGTCATACCTCCAAAAATAGTTATTACTTTACATTCATCATATGTCTACTTCACGTTTGGATCATTGTAGGATTGACATTTTAGTTTTTGGGGACGTTCCAAGGCTTAGAAGTTTAGAAGCAAATCTTGAAATTTTTCTGAAATTTTCAAAAACCCAATTTTTAGAGACAAGCTCTGGTCTGAAGTCACTTTGTGAGGCTTACATAATAGAAACCACCAAAAAATGACCCCATTCTAGAAACTACACCCCTCAAGGTATTCAAAACTGATTTTACAAACATCGTTTACCCTTTAGGTGTTCCACAAGAGATAATGGCAAATGGAGGTAAAAATTCAGAATTTAGATTTTTTGGCAAAGTTTCCATTTTAATCAATTTTTTTCCAGTAATAAAGCAAGGGTTAACAGCCAAACAAAATGCTATATTTATTGCCCCGATTCTGTAGTTTGCAGAAACACCCCATATGTGGCCGCGAGCTACTGTACGGGCACACGGTAGGGCGCAGAAGGAAAGGTCTGCCGTGTGGTTTTTGAAGGGCAGATTTTGCTGGACTGGTTTATTTACACCATGTCCTATTTGAAGCCCCCCTGATGCACCCCTAGAGTAGAAACTCCATAAAAGTGACCCCATTTTGGAAACTATACTCCTCAAGGTATTAAAAACTGATTTTACAAACTTTGTTAATCCTTTAGGTGTTGCACAAGAGTTATTGGCAAATGGAGATGGAAAATTTGCCAAAAAATGTAAATTCTCAAATTTCATTTTAATCCATTTTTTCAGTAACAAAGCAAGGGTTAACAGCCAACCTAAATGCTATATTTATTTCCCCGATTCTGTAGTTTTTGCAGAAACACCCCATATGTGGCCGTAAACTACTGTACGGGCACATGGTAGGGCGTAGAGGGAAAGGTGCACAGTATGGTTTTTGGTAGGCACATTTTGCTGGACTGGTTTATTTACCCATTTGAAGACCCCTGATGCACCCCTAGAGTAGAAACTCCAAAGAAGTGACCCCATTTTGGAAACTATGGGATAAGGTGGCAGTTTTGTTGGGACTATTTTTAGGGTACATATGATTTTTGGTTTATCTATATTACATTTTTGTGAGGCAAGGTTACCAAAAATAGAAATTCTGAAATTTCATCTCCATTTGCCATAAACTGTTGATGAACACCTAAAGGGTTAATAAAGTTTGCAAAATCAGTTTTGAATACCTTGAGGGGTGTAGTTACTTAGATGGGGTCGATTTTATGGAGTTTCTACTCTAGGGGTGCATCAGGGGGGCTTCAAATGGGACATAGTGCCCCCCCAAAAAAGGCCATCAAAATCTGCCTTCCAGAAACCATACGGCGATCCATTCCTTCTGCACCCTGCTGTTTGGTCATACAGCAGTTTACGACCACATATGGTGTGTTTCTGTAAACTGCAGAATCAGAGTAATAAATATTACGTTTTGTTTGGCTGTTAACCCTTGCTTTGTTACTGGGGAAAAAAAAAACTGATTAAAATTGAAAATGTGCCATAAAATTGCTGTTTTGGCACAGTTTTTATTTTATTTTCTTGACCGTATTCATTTGAGGGGTTAGGTCATGGAGTATTTTTATAGAGCAGATTCATACGGACGCGGTGATACCTAATATGTCTACTTTTTTTATTTATTTATTTATGTTTTACATTATATTATCTTTTTATAAACCCCAAAAAAACATTTTAGTATCTCCATAGTCCAAGTGTTTTTAGCCGATTATCTTTTTGGGGTTGGGGATCATTCTTTGCGGGATGAGAGGAAGGTTTTATTGGTGCTATTTTAGGGGGCATATGACTTTTTGATCGCTTGCTATTACAATTTTTGTGATGTAAGGTGACCAAAAAATACATTTTTTTTGCAGTATTTTTTATTTATTTTTTACTGTGTTAATCTGAGGGGTTAGGTCATGATTTTATAGAGCAGATTCTTACGGACTCGGCGATACCTAATATGTCTAGTTTTTCTAAAGTTATTTATGTTTTACACTATATTATCTTTTTAGAAACAAAAAATGTTAGTAACATTTTAGTATCACCGTGGTCTAAGAGTCTTTTTTTTTTTTTCGTTTTTAGCCGATTATCTTAGGTAGGGGCTTTTAGCGGCATGAGAAGACAGTTTTATTTGCACTATTTGGGGGGGGGGCATATGACTTTTTGATCTCTTGCTATTATAATTTTTGTGATGTAAGGTGCACCATTTTTTTTTTTTACAGTGTTCATCTGAGGGGTTAGGTCATGGGGTATTTTTATTGAGCAGATTTTTATGGATGTGGCGATACCTAATATATATATAAAAAAATTGTCAGTGGCTAAATTGGGATATAAATTTAGTACTCCATGGAAGTGTGGTACTCCCTGAAGCAACCGTCAATGCAGAGGCCCGGATGATCGGGGCACGTGTCACACTGAGTAGTGGTGTCCTTCCGTATCCCCCTCCTGTGACTTACTCCGCACTTTTTTTTCGGTCTGTCCCTTCTTTTCAGTATGGGGGACCACACCTGGAAAGTGTTGGCCAGGGACGATCCGGGCGCCTCCAGTTCCTGAGGTACGCCGGCCTGCTCTTTCCCGGCCAAAAAAGATCAGGCCCTTAAGGACTGCCTCATAGAACTGAAGGAATGTCCCTGTGTTTCCAGCGTTCCGGGACAGCACGAAAGAGTTGTACAAGGCAACCTGTACCAAGTAGACCGCAACTTTTTTGTACCATGCCCGGGTTTTGCGCATGGCATTATATGGCTTGAGGACTTGATCAGAGAGATTAACTTCTCCCATATACCGATTGTAGTCGACGATACAATCGGGCTTGAGGACCGTTGCCGCGGTACTTCGCACAGGGACAGGGGTGATGCCGTTACCTTGAATTGTGGACAGTATAAGGACATCCCTCTTGTCCTTATATCTGACCAGCAACAGGTTTCCACTGGTCAGGGCATGGGTCTCACCCCTGGGGATAGGTACCTGGAGGGGGTGGGTAGGGAGGCCACGTTGATTTTTCCCGCACGGTCCCACAAGCGGACGTGGATCTGGCGGCGAGGGACTGGAACAAGGGGATACTAGTATAAAATTTATCCACATACAGGTGGTAACCCTTATCTAGCAGTGGGTGCATAAGGTCACACACAAGTTTCCCGCTAACACCCAGAGTGGGGGGACATTCTGGGGGTTTAATACGGGAATCTTGCCCCTCATACACAAAGTTTGTAAGTGTACCCTGAGGTACTCTCACAAAGTTTGTACAGCTTCACGCCATACCTTGCCCACTTTGAGGGAACATACTGGCGGAAAATGAGTCTCCCCTTGAAAGCAATGAGAGACTCATCAACCGCGACCTTCCTTCCAGGTACATAGGCCTGTACAAATTTGGCCCCAAAGTGATTGATGACCGGCCTGATTTTGTACAGGCGGTCATAGGCAGGATCACCTTGGGGGCGACATGCTGCATTATCTGAATAATGCAGGCATTTCCGATTGGCCTCAAACTGGGAGTGTGTCATGGCCGTACTGTAAAGTTGGGCCTGGTAGAGGACGTCCCCACTCCAGTAATGCCTGACACTAGGTTTCTTGACTAGGCCCATGTCCAGCACGAGGCCCCAAAACGTCCTCATCTCGGCTGCACTGACCGGAGTCTAGCCACCGGGCCTAGCCAAAAAGGAGCCCGGGTGTTGAGCAACAAACTGTTGGGCGTATTGTTTGCTCCACTATTAGATTTACAAAGTGGTCACTGAAAAAAAGACTAAAAGTAGTCATATTCAGTAAAGCCCACTGTGGAAATCTGGATTCCTGGTTGGCCTACAAAATCAGGAATCACGGGCTCAAAACGCTCTGGGGTATACCATGCAAGTTCCGGTGGACTTAATTGGTGGGCCGGAAAACTAGTACGAGCCCCAGAGCTGCTCATACTAGGGTGGGCCACAGGGTCCCTAGCATGGTTGTCCCCTTGCTCCGCCTGGCAGCGTCTCCGCCGCCTTGGGGGCTCATTATCATCGCTAGATGATGAGTATGCGGATGACAAAAGGAAAGTGGGGTTATCCTCGTCCTCACTGGGACTCTCTGAGTCGGAGGCAAGCTGGGCGTATGCCTCATCAGCCGAGAACATCCGGCAGGCCATAGGGCAGTGTGTGTGTGCGTGTGTGTGTGTGCGCGTGATAAACGTTATTTGGTGTGCGTGTGTGTGGGGGCACGGGTGTTCGTGTACTTACCCTAAACAGCTGTGCTGTGGACCCCAGACACCCGATTTAGGGTGATGCAATCAGTAAAGTTTTTTTTTTTCTTCCACAAATTTTCCCTAAATATCCCTGCCTAACCTAACCATTCCCTAACCTTTCCCTAAATACCTGGTGGTGTTGGGCACAGATGGGGGTGCTGGGGCACAGATGGGGTGCTGGCTGACGATCCTGAGCTTTTTACAGGTGGGGGTGCTAGCTGGAGATCCGATGCAGCGCTCCTCTCTCCTCGGCTCCTGGACTGAAAAGGAGGAGGAGGGGAGCGCTGATGCAACTTGAAATGCCTGCCCGCCCAGCTGACCAATGAGAGGTGATCCTGAGAGGTGATGTCACCATCACCTCTCAGGATCGCAGGATGGTGATTTGTGGTGTATTATCACACCACCGATCACCATGCTGTTCCGGGTTAACCGGTCCCCAGAGACCCAAATAACCCGGAAACGCAGCAAACCGCAGGTCTGAATTGACCTGCGGTCTGCTGCGATCGCCTACACGGGGGGGGGAGGGGGGGGGGACCACAGGACCCCCCGGCGCATTGTCCCTAGGTGCCTGCTCAATGATTTGAGCAGGCACCGGGTTCCGATCAACGCCCGCCTTGCGGCAGTGATCAGAAATACGCCCTGTGTCCTTAAGTACCGGGAAATCCTGTGTGATACAGCCTGCTGAGTCGCTTATCTAATCTCATCACTGACAGTCCACGGGCTCTTCCCTCATTAACTCCAGAGTGTGATAAACAGCTGGAATCAGCAAGCGTATCTAATCACATCTGTATCTAATCCTATCCTGTATGTGTGCCTGATACACATCCTGTTGTGTGCGATACTGCCTGATGAAGTGTATATCTAATCCATCTTCTACAGTCCCTGACAAAAGTCTTGTCGCTTCTCTATTTTGTAGAAACTCCTGCTATTAACCTGACTTTTAATAATCAATCAGTGTTAGAAATAGCTCATATGAAAAGCTAAAGCCCTCCCAAATGATGTTTGAAAAACGATTTATCATTTAATCAAGACAGAAAGGTCAAATTTTGGCAAGACAATTGAACAACTATACAGAAATTGAACAACTTTACTGCTAATCCAAAAATATGTCAGCAAATTAAGTAGTGGTGCTGTGAGATCCAAATTTTATATCTTGTATGACTTCCATGAGCTTGAAGGACAGCATCTATGCGGTTTGGCAAGGACTGATAAGGTCATCAGGAATAGCAAAGAAAACAGTCTTGCATGCCTCCCAGAGTTCATCAATATTCTTTGGTTTCGTCTTCCATGCTTCCTCTTTCATCCTACACCACATATGCTCAAACAGTGACATCCACAGTGCATCCATAACAGTGACATCCATAGTGCCCCCCAATAAGGGTATATTCACACGTCCATGAATGTGTCCGCACCCGTTCCGGGTGCGGACCCACTCATTCTCTATGGGGCAGGAATGGATGTGGACAGCACACAGTGTGCTGTCCACATCCGCATTTCCGGAGCCCACCCCTGAACTTCCGGTCCGCGGCTCCGGAAAAAAAATAGAACATGTCCTATTCTTGTCCGCAATTGCGGACAAAAATAGGCAGTTCTATGGGGGTGCCGGCCGGGTGTATTGCGGATCCGCAATACACTACGGACGTGTGGATGGACCCCAACAGTGACTTCCACAGTGCCCCCTATAACAGCGACGTCCACAGTGCCCCCCATAACAGCGACGTCCACAGTGCCCCCCATAACAGCGACGTCCACAGTGCCCCCCATAACAGCGACGTCCACAGTGCCCCTAGGGCCATCCAGTGCCCCCCTGTTTGCCATCCAGTGCCCCCCTGTTTGCCATCCAGTGCCCCCCTGTTTGCCATCCAGTGCCCCCCTGTTTGCCATCCAGTGCCCCCGTTTGCCATCCAGTGCCCCCCTGTTTGCCATCCAGTGCCCCCCTGTTTGCCATCCAGTGTGCCCCCATGTGTCATCCACTGTACCCCAGTTAAATTTAATGCCCCCATGTGCCATCCTGATTGCGCCAAAGTGCCATCCACAGTTCCACAGTGTCCCCCCCCATGTTCCAGTCAGTGCCCCTAGTGAGATCCACAGCATCGCTATGCTGTCACTCCTGCACAGCGCTTTCTTCAGCAGGAGACGGTGACATCATTTGTGACGATCCGTCTCCTGCTCAAGAAAGGAAGAGAAGACAAGAAGACGGATTTCGGCTGGAAGCAAAGAAAACCATCTGGAGGGACCACGTGACCGAGAGGCAGATCTCAAGAACGGCTGCAATCTGGAAGGCAAGTATGGGACTAATAATCTTTCCTCCACAGGTTAGTTTTTAATACCCCAAAAAAGGTTAAGCCCGGAGAACCCCTTTAACTTCAGATACAAATGCATTGGGATTCAAAAAGCAATGCTAAACTATTCTGTAATATCAAAAAGTAACTTATTGTAAAAAAACTCAGGAGGATACATATCTGTCCGTTTAAGCCAATAACTGGCTTCAGTGTTGATGTGCTGCTTGTGGTCACGTCGCCTCTAAAACCAGTTATTGGCTGCAGCTTAACATGTGACCATGCCCATGCACTATCAGATGTAAACAGTCCAGGAAATGGAACATAGACATGCGGAATATAGTGCGGAGGACCTGAGCGGCTGGGAGCAGGAGGCAGGCTGCAGGCAATAGATAAAAAATCTTTCTTCCCGGAGGACTCCTTTTACGGTAATTGCAATAGCACAGATCAGACATTTTTTCTATGCAATTCCACATCAGAAATCTGTGCCAAATTACAATACAATACATGTGAATAGATTTTCAAAAAGCTCATCAATGTGTAGCAGAAACAAGTCATGCAGATTTCAGAACATGCGGCAGATTTTTAAATTTGGTGTGCGGCTGTCATCTTGCAGAATAGTGGATCTTTGCTCTGAATTTCACCATACAATGTGCATTTTTCAGCAGATTCATTGCAAAATCGGTGTTGAAATGTTTTTGCAGTTTCTGACCATGCTGTAGGAGTAAAAGATAATCAAGCATTGCTAAGAAGTTGGGGGAAATAGATGACAAAGCAAAAATAAAATAGCAAAGATTGAAAAAAATATAAATTATTTCATCCTGGAAATGAACCCAAATAACAATTGCATTGATTTAAAAAGCAATGCTCAAATTTTGTTATATAGTTCATGGTTGATGAGATTATCAGAACCAAAAATATCTGAGATAAAGGGGAAATTGTGGTCAGGAGAAATAGCAGTTGTCAGAGTAAAATTATCTCCGACCCTTAGCAGACTTCCTTTTCTTCTACAGCCTGATATGGGTGGTGAAAAAGAACAAAGGTTAATATTAAGCAGTGTGCCAAATGTTATATAATGTTACATTACAAATCAATTCAACATACAAGTCATTTATAAAATACCCTTTTAAATGTGAATGTTTTAAGTTAAGGTATCTGATACAGCATATGCATTACTGCTATATAAAAATGAATTCTTCATCCTCTGTCTAACCTGTCTAACCACTTAGATGCTGCTGTTGCCTTTGAATGCAGCATCTAAGGGTTAAATGGCCAGGATCAGAGATATTGCCAATCCTCGATGCTCTAGCAGTAGACTGGCTGTGTATTACAGTGCCCATGTGATAAGACTGCTGTAATAGTAGGGTTCTGGACTGAAGCTGTGATGTTCTGGGATACAGTAAAACTTGTGACCGCTGTAGCCAAACTCTGTCCTAAGTGGTAGACAGGTGAGGACAGTGATTGGCTGATTTCCAGACAAACAACTGCAGGAGAAACAGACCAATATTGCAGAGAATGATACTGGAAGCATGGGTGAGTAGAACCTTTTTTTTTATTTATGTTTTTAAACCATTTTATGGCTTGTCTTTAACAGTGATGCTGTAGTGAAAGCCAGGAGTTGCCAAGAGGCTGGTAATTTGAAAAGAGTTTTCGAAACAGTGACCCTTTAAGAATATGAAAAATAAATAGAGAAAACCAAGTTGAAAAGGAAGGAAGGTAATCTTGCAAAATTTTACAGAGTAAGGCCTCATGCATACGACCGTTGTGTGCATCCGTGTCCGTTGTACCGTTTTCCGTGAATTTCTGCAGACCCATTGACTTTCAATGGGTCAGTTGAAAACTGGGAAATACACCGTTTGTCATCCGCGTCCGTGATCCGTGTTTCCTGTCCATAAAAAAATAGGACCATTCAAGTCAATGGGTCCGTGAAAAAACACGGAGGCACACAAGATTGCCATCCGCGTCCGTGATCCGTGTCCGTAGGCTACTTTAGCACAGACGGATCCGCAGATCCGTCAGCATACAGCTTTTTCAGAGCGGAGTTTTCACATCGTGAAAACTCAGATCTGACAGAATATTCTAACACAGAGGCGTTCCCATATGATGGGGACGCTTCAAGTTAGAATATACTAAGAACTGTTTATATGACTGCTGCCTGGCAGCATCCGATCTCTTACAGGGGGCTGTGATCCGCACAATTAACCCCTCAGGTGCCTCACCTGAGAGGTTAATTGTGCGGATCATAGCCCCCTGTAAGAGATCAGGTGCTGCCAGGCAGCAGGGGGCAGACCCCCCTCCCTCCCCAGTTTTAAATTAATTGGTGGCCAGTGCGGCCCCCCTCCCTCCCCAGTATTAAATTCATTGGTGGCCAGTGCGGCCCCCCTCCCTCCCCTGTATTAAATTCATTGGTGGCCAGTGCGGCCCCCTCCCTCCCTCCCCTGTATTAAATTCATTGGTGGCCAGTGCGGCCCCCTCCCTCCCTCCCCTGTATTAAATTCATTGGTGGCCAGTGCGGCCCCCTCCCTCCCTCCCCTGTATTAAATTCATTGGTGGCCAGTGCGGCCCCCCTCCCTCCCCTGTATTAAATTCATTGGTGGCCAGTGCGGCCCCCCTCCCTCCCCTGTATTAAATTCATTGGTGGCCAGTGCGGCCCCTCTCCCTCCCCTGTATTAAATTCATTGGTGGCCAGTGCGGCCCCCCTCCCTCCCCTGTATTAAATTAATAGGTGGCCAGTGTTGCCTCCCTTCTCCCTCCCCTAATTAAAATCCCCCCCATCATTGGTGGCAGCGGAGAGTTCCGATCGGAGTCCCAGTTTAATCGCTGGGGCTCCGATCGGTAACCATGGCAACCACGCTACTGCAGTCCTGGCTGCCATGGTTAATTAGCAATTTTAGAAGCATTATACTTACCTGCGCTGTCTGTGACCGGCCGGGCGCTCCTCCTACTGGTAAGTGACAGGTCTGTGCTATAAGCAATGCGCCGCACAGACCTTTCACTTACCAGTAGGAGGAGCGCCCGGCCGGTCACAGACAGCGCAGGTAACTATAATGTTTCTAAAATTGTTAAGTAACCATTCTGGACTCCGATCGGAACTCTCCGCTGCCACCAATGATGGGGGGCGGGGAGGGGGGAGGGGAGGCCGCACTGGCCACCAATGAATTTAATACAGGGGAGGGATGGGGGGCCGCACTGGCCACCAATGAATTTAATACAGGGGAGGGAGGGGGGGCCGCACTGGCCACCAATGAATTTAATACAGGGTGAGGGAGGGGGGGCCGCACTGGCCACCAATTAATTTAATACAGGGGAGGGAGGGGGAGGTGCGTCACCTGAGGTGTTAATTGTGCAGATCACAGCCCCCTGTAAGAGATCGGATGCTGCCAGGCGGCAGTTATGTCCACAGTTCTTAGTATATTTTAACTTGAAGTGTCCCCATCACCATGGGAACGCCTCTGTGTTAGAATATACTGTCGGATCTGAGTTTTCACGATGTAACTCAAATCCGATGGTATATTCTAACATAGAGGCGTTCCCATGGTGATGGGGACGCTTCAAGTTAAAATATACAAACCGGATTCCAAAAAAGTTGGGACACTAAACAAATTGTGAATAAAAAAACTGAATGCAATGATGTGGAGATGGCAAATGTCAATATTTTATTTGTAATAGAACGTAGATGACGGATCAAACGTTTAATCCGAGTAAATGTATCATTTTACGGTGTCAACAAATCCCCAATAAGTTGGGAGAAGTAGCAATAAGAGGCTGGAAAAAGTAAATTTGAGCATAACGAAGAGCTGGAAGACCAATTAACACTAATTATGTCAATTGGCAACATGATTGGGTATAAAAAGAGCTTCTCAGAGTGACAGTGTCTCTCAGAAGCCAAGATGGGTAGAGGATCACCAATTCCCACAATGTTGCGCAGAAAGATAGTGGAGCAATATCAGAAAGGTGTTACCCAGCGAAAAATTGCAAAGACTTTGCATCTATCATCATCAACTGTGCATAACATAATCTGAAGATTCAGAGAATCTGGAACAATCTCTGTGCGTAAGGGTCAAGGCAGTAAAACCATACTGGATGCCCGTGATCTCCGGGCCCTTAAACGACACTGCACCACAAACAGGAATGCTACTGTAAAGGAAATCACAGAATGGGCTCAGGAATACTTCCAGAAACCATTGTCAGTGAACACAATCCACCGTGCCATCCGCCGTTGCCAGCTGAAACTCTACAGTGCAAAGAGGAAGCAATTTCTAAGCAAGATCCACAAGCTCAGGCGTTTTCACTGGGCCAGGGATCATTTAAAATGGAGTGTGGCAAAATGGAAGACTGTTTTGTGGTCAGACGAGCCACGATTCAAAGTTCTTTTTCGAAATCTGGGACGCCATGTCATCCGGACAAAAGAGGACAAGGACAACCCAAGTTGTTATCAACGCTCAGTTCAGAAGCCTGCATCTCTGATGGTATGGGGTTGCATGAGTGCGTGTGGCATGGGCAGCTTGCATGTCTGGAAAGGCACCATCAATGCAGAAAAATATATTCAGGTTCTAGAACATATGCTCCCATCCAGACGTCATCTCTTTCAGGGAAGACCCTGCATTTTTCAACAAGATAATGCCAGACCACATTCTGCATCAATCACAACATCATGGCTGCGTAGGAGAAGGATCCGGGTACTGAAATGGCCAGTCTGCAGTCCAGATCTTTCACCTATAGAGAACATTTGGCGCATCATAAAGAGGAAGGTGCAACAAAGAAGGCCCAAGACGATTGAACAGTTAGAGACCTGTATTAGACAAGAATGGGAGAGCGTTCCTATTTCTAAACTTGAGAAACTGGTCTCCTCGGTCCCCAGACGTCTGTTGAGTGTTGTAAGAAGAAGGGGAGATGCCACACAGTGGTGAAAATGGCCTTGTCCCAACTTTTGGGGGATTTGTTGACACCATGAAATTCTGATTCAACATATTTTTCCCTTAAAATTGTACATTTTCTCAGTTTAAACTTTTGTTCCGTGATTTATCTTCTATTCTAAATAAAATATTAGAAGTTGGCACCTCCACATCATTGCATTCATTTTTTATTCACGATTTGTATAGTGTCCCAACTTTTTTGGAATCCGGTTTGTACCATCGGATTGGAGAAAACTCCGATAGGGGCTCCTGACTTTACATTGAAAGTCAATGGGGGACGGATCCGTTTGCAATTGCACCATATTGTGTCAACGTCAAATGGATCCGTCCCCATTGACTTGCATTGTAAGTCAGGACGGATCCGTTTGGTTCTGCACACCCAAAAAACTTTTTTTTTTTTACTTTCCTTCATGTCTGGTGATCCTCCAAAAATCACGGAAGACACACAAAGAAAAAACGGACACGGATCACGGAACAGAACCCCGTTTTGCCGACCGTGAAAAAATACTGTCGTGTGCATGAGGCCTAATACATATTTGCTCTTCTTTTCTTCTTATTGTCAGTTGAAGTCTTTGAGGAGGATTACTATAATCTATTACTATACACTATATGATTATTGTACTATCTATAGTTATTTAATACGCTCAGTCTTTTTGTGGCCCAGCTTTAGACTTCCTAACATAGTTTGTAAATTTTTAGATTAATAGGGTATATACCGTAAATAAATTAAATATGGATAGATACAGCAGTAATGACATGTTCAGGCCTCTTGGGGGCCCTTAGTCATAATATGACTAAGGGCCCCACAAGAAGTCTGAAGTGCATTATGCCATTTTAAAGTGCTTCAATTTAACTCAGATTTTATAACATTTAATCATTTAACAAATTGCACACTGTACAAAAGAGAAAATCTACCAGTAAGTCAAATCAATATTTGGTGTCACCACTCAGCCTTCAAAACAGCATCAATTCTTCCAGGTACAATTGCACATGGTTTCTAAAGGAACTTGGCAGGGAGGTTGTTCTAAAAAAGACTTGAAAAAATAACCACAGATCTTCTGTGGATGTATGCCAGGGGTGCACAACCTTTTCTGGTTGGGGGCCACGTTGTGAGCCTGAACCAATTCCAAGGGCCGAAAATAAAACTTAAAGGGGTATTACCAACTGAAATACTATTTTTATGGCATATTGAACATACAGTATGTATCATAAATGTCTAGTTACACTTCCAGGACTCCCATCTAATGGGAAAATACATGAAAGATACATGTGAGCAGCCGCAAGACATAGACATACATGTCTGTTACCAGATGGTTGGGGGCCGCACAGAATGGTATTGAGGGCCGCATGTTGCCCCCGGGCCGCAGGTTGTGCACCCCTGATGTATGCTTGCGCAAAGTGTTCTGTCTCTTCATGGCAATCTAAGATGTACTCGATGTTTAGGGCTTGTGGGAGCCACATGATCACTTCCAGGGCAAAGAAAAAACGGACACGGATCACGGAACAGAACCCCGTTTTGCGGACCGTGAAAAAATACTGTCGTGTGCATGAGGCCTAATACATATTTGCTCTTCTTTTCTTCTTATTGTCAGATGAAGTCTTTGAGGAGGATTACTATAATCTATTACTATACACTATATGATTATTGTACTATCTATAGTTATTTAATACGCTCAGTCTTTTTGTGGCCCAGCTTTAGACTTCCTAACATATTTTGTAAATTTTTAGATTAATAGGGTATATACCGTAAATAAATTAAATATGGATAGATACAGCAGTAATGACATGTTCAGGCCTCTTGGGGGCCCTTAGTCATAATATGACTAAGGGCCCCACAAGAAGTCTGAAGTGCATTATGCCATTTTAAAGTGCTTCAATTTAACTCAGATTTTATAACATTTAATCATTTAACAAATTGCACACTGTACAAAAGAGAAAATCTACCAGTAAGTCAAATCAATATTTGGTGTCACCACTCAGCCTTCAAAACAACATCAATTCTTCCAGGTACAATTGCACATGGTTTCTAAAGGAACTTGGCAGGGAGGTTGTTCTAAAAAAGACTTGAAAAAATAACCACAGATCTTCTGTGGATGTATGCTTGCGCAAAGTGTTCTGTCTCTTCATGGCAATCTAAGATGTACTCGATGTTTAGGGCTTGTGGGAGCCACATGATCACTTCCAGGGCTCCTTGTTCTTCATGCTAAAGACAGTTCTTAATCGAAATGGCTGTATGTTTGGATCTTTGTCCTGGTGCAGAATACATTTGAAGGCAGATGGCTCCCTGATGGTATTGCATGATGGGTATCTACCTGGATTTCTCAGCATTGAGGAAGCTTTTAATCCTGGCCAATCCCCAAACTCCACTTGCTGAAAAGCAGCCCCAAATTTGCAAGAAACCTCCAATGTACTTCACTGTTGCCTTTAGACTCTCATTATTGAAGCTCTGTCAGCACTTTGGCAAGCAAACTGCTTTCTGTTACAGCCAAATATTTCAAAATCTCACTCATGAGTCCAGAGCACCTAGTGCCATTTTTGTACACCTCATTTCCTATGTTTTTGTGCATAACGGAGTCGTTTGGCATTGTTTCCAAGTCAAAGGTATAGCTTTTTGGCCGCAATTCTTCCATGTAGACCACTTCATGGAAAAATGATTATGGCCCCCACAGAGCCCTGAGCTCAACACCATAAAGTCTGTCTGGGATTACATGAAGAGATAGAAAAATGTAAGCAAGCGTCCATCCACAGAAGATCTGTGGTTAGTTCACCAAGAGGCTTGAAACAACCCCCATGCTGAGTTCCTTCAAAAACTGTGATACTGCAAGTGTACTTAGAAAAATTGATGCTGCTTTGAAAGCAAAAGGTTATTTACTTTCAAAATCAAATATTTATTTGATTTAGATTTCTTTTTTATGTTGCTTCACTTTGCATTTTGTTAATTGACAGAAATAAACTATATCTACATTGTAAATTCATAGTGAAGACATGTAAATAATGAATGAACGATTATCGAATTAAAAGCGTTAGGCCTCATACACACGACCATATGTATTTTGCAGTCCGCGCATACTGGGTGTGTTCATGCCACATTTTACTAATAGAGCTGCCTATTCTTGTTTGCAAAATGGACAAGAATGGGACATGTTCAGTAATACTGCACAGATGTTTTTAGACCCAGAGAAATGAATGGGTCCTTGTGCAGTCTGCAAAATGCTGATCAGACGTGGATCTAAACAATGGTCTTGTACGTGAGGCCATAACCCCTTCAGGCATTATTACATACACGTGATATTATATGTATGTGATAATGTGTAAAGGAATGTATCAAATGGGCTGTGGCTGTATAATACAGCCAGCATCCAGCCTCAATGACGATGACACAGAGTCTGGTCATTTAACCCCTTAGATGCCCTGGTCAATACCAATTGCAGCATCTATGGAATTAGGCAGAGGGAGGGGGCTCCCCTGCCTTCCAATTGGAGTCTGTGCAGTGAAATCATGGGGTTCTGATCTGCTAGGGCATGCTGAAGGTTTTCAGGCTTGTCATGGTAAGCTGCCTACAAATCTGTGCAGTAGGCACAGCTCAGCAAACAGAGCTTCAGCATCCCATAGCACATAATGGTTCTCTATTATAGTCTATAGCAGTGTTCCTCAACTCCAGTCCTCAAGGTCCACCTATCGGTCACGATTTGAGAATATCCCTCAGAATGAATACCTGTGGTAAGTCCTGATGCACTGACACTAATTATATCACCTGCTCAATACTAAGGAAATCCTGAAATCTCGACCGTCAGGTGGGCCCTGAGGACCAGAGTTGAGGAACCCTGGTCTATAGCACAAGTTTAGAAGATCACAAGTTCTTGGGCTAAAAGTTGCTGTGTAAAAAAAAAAACATAAAAATATTGCAAATCGAATCTGGGGGGGGGGGGGGGGGGGAATGAAAACACGCAATTCACAATTTTTTGGTCGCCTTGTCCTCCCAAAACAGGAATAACAGTGATCAAAAAATCATATGCACCCCAAAAAGTGTACCAATAAAAACTACAGTTCATTCCACAAAAACACGCCTTCATACAGCTCGGTGGATGGAAATTTATAAAACTTGTGGTTGTCAGATTTTTTTTTTTTCAAAGGGTTATATTTTCCTAAAAATAGTAAAACAAAATATACATTATACAAATCTAGTATCATAATCGTATTGACCCGCAGAATAAGGATGTCATGTCATTTTTAGTCCACAGTGAATGTTGTAATATCAAAACCAAAAAGAACCTTGGCAGAATTGTGGATTTTTTCAATTTCATCCCACACATAATTGTTTTCCCATTTTCCAGTACAAGACATGGCAAATTAAATGGTACTATTACAAAATACAACTTGTCCCACATAAAATAGCCCTCATATGGCTATGTGAACAGAAAATGTAAAAAAAAGTAAGGCCCTTGGAATGTGAAGATAAAAAAAGGAAAGAGTAAAAACGAAAATTGGCTTTGCCTTTAAGGGATTAAATGTAATAAACCATAATATGTTTCATATTGTACATTCTTCAGAGCAGTCCTCTTTTGTGTTTGCACTTTCTCAATCAGCTTCATGAAATAGTCAATGTTTTTTATTTAACAGGTATGCCTTGTCATTAGTTAATGTACTGTATGGATTTTCTTGCCGTCATAAAGTGTTTGAGACACATTATCAGTTGTGTTGTGTAGATGTAGGATTGGTACACAGTTCCATACAGTGTTTAGACCTATTCTATTAGGCTACTTTCACACTTGCGTTTTGGCTTTCCATTTGTGAGATCCGTTCAGGGCTCTCACAAGCGGTCCAAAACGGATCAGTTTTTCCCTAATGCATTCTGAATGGAAAAGTATCCGCTCAGAATGTATCAGTTTGCCTCCGTTCAGTCTCCATTCCGATCTGCAGGGTTTTGCTGTCCGCTTGACGAAACTGAGCCAAATGGATCCGTCCTGGCACACAATGTAAGTCAATGGGGACGGATGCGTTCTCTCGGACACAATCTGGCACAATAGAAAACGGGTCTGTCTCCCATTGACTTTCATTTTTGGGCATATTAAAATCCTTATTGGACGACTATTCCCTCTTACCTTGTTCTGTGGCTTGGTTTCACTAAAAATCGTCCTTTTAAAATATGCAAATGACTTCACTACCAGCAAGTAGGGCGTCTACTTGCAGGTAGCCGCCGCATCCTCCTTTTAAAAAGACGCCCCCTCCTCCAGTTGATTGACAGGGCCAGGGAGCGCTCTCCTCCTCCGGCTGGCCCTGTCTGCAATTCAAATCCTGCACTTTACGTGTCTTCATTCGGCGCAGGTGCTCTGAGAAGGACGCTCGCTTCCTCAGCACTCTCTCAGTGCACCTGCGTCGATGACGTCACCTCTAAACCCGAAAGAGAAGACGTCATCGGCGCAGGAGCACTGAAGAAGTGCTGAGGAAGCAAGCGTCCTTCTCTCAGAGCGCCTGCGCCGAATGAAGACACGTAAGGTGCAGGCGCGGGATTTGAAATGCTGACAGGGCCAGCCGGAGGAGGAGAGCGCTCCCTGGCCCTGTCAATCAACTGGAGGAGGGGGCGTTTTTTTAAAAGGAGGATGCGGCGGCTACCAGCAAGTAGACGTCCTACTTGCTGGTAGTGAAATAATTTGCATATTTTAAAAGCACGATTTTTTGTGAAACCAAGCCACAGAACAAGGTAAGAGCCCTATATAGGGAATAGTTGTCCAATAAGGATTTTAATATGCCCAAAAATGAAAAATGATTTTTTGGGGGTGACAGAAGCCCTTTAAAGTAGCCTTACTGTTCTAATCCACATTATGGCAAGAATCACTCAACTAATTAAAGACAAATGACAGCTCATCCATTGCTAATTACATTGTCAAAACTTTGAAGGTATCCTCAAGGGCAATCATGAAAACCATCAAAGGCTTTAATAAAACTGTCTCTCATACGGATCGCCCCAGGAAAGGCAGACCAAGAGTTACCTCTGCTGCAGAGCATAAACTAATTCAAGTTACCAGCTTTAGAAACCGTAAATTAAGAACACTTTAAATTAGAGCCTACATAAATGCTTTACAGAGATTAAACCGATTGAGATGGTTTGAGGTAAATTGGACTACAGAGTGAAAGAAAAGCAGCCAAGTGCTCAGCATCTCTGGGAACTCCTTCAAGACTGTTGGAAAATCATTCCAGATGACTACCTCATTAACCCCTTGACGCATTTGAATGTAACTGTATGTCCAAAATGCAAGTGACTAACTGCATTTTGACGAACAGTCACGTTCAATCTGCTTACCGGGGCTGTGACACTATAAAGTGTCACAGTCCCGGAGTCCCCACTCTCCCCCAAAGCAGAGACACCAGGGAAGCAGGCAAGGGACCAATCAGAGTGGTCCCTTGGGGGCAAGCGGTCTGTTTGGTTAGTCACTGCAGACTAACCAATCAGAGCGCGGCACTGTGAAAATGCCAGTTCCAGGCTGTGATCTCCACTCTGGAGATCGCAGCCTGAAATAGATTAAGACCCCCCTGGTGTGCCGCCGTGCCCCTGATCATTTATGTGACCCAGATGCTGCCATTTCCCCCCTTCCCCTGATTCCCCCTGCTCCTGTGTGCTGGCATTGATGGCAGCGGCTCAGGAACTTAGCCGCTGCCATCAGCAGAGAGTGTCTGCTGTAATTTACAGCTGACACTCTGCTGCAATGGCCGAAATCAGTGCTGGCACCGATCTCGGCCGTTTAACCCCATTTATGCCACAGTCAGTAGCTGCTCGCAGCATCCATGGTGTTGAGAGGGAGGGAGCTTCCTCTCTCTTCCATCGGGCCGCCGCTGCTGTAATGGAAGCGGCCCGATGGTTACCATGGCAACCGGATGCCTTGCAAAGGTGTCTGGGCTGCCATGTAGCTAAGGCTGATCAGACCCTGAGGGTCTGATCAGCCTTAGTGTAAGTGTAGCACTGACTATACAGTGCATTGCAATAGATGACTATCACAATGCACTGTATAGCCATCAGGCCCACTGGACCTTCAAGATCCAAATGGGTCTTGGTAAAAAAAAGTGTAAATAAAAATTATAAAAAAATAATAATAAAAATGTAATTCAAAATAAAATAAAAATTGTCTTTTGTCATATCAGTTCATTTAAGTCATAAAAAATGAAAATAATTGGTATTGCCACATCTATAACGACCTGATCTATAGAAGTATCATATCAGTAACTCCGCACAGTGAACGCCGTAAAAAAATTATGTAAAAACAATGACAGAATTGCTGTTTTTGTCCCCTCACCTCCACAAAAATATAAATAAGTAATCGAAAAGTCATATGTACCCCAAAATGATACCATTAAAAACTACAGCCTGTTCCGCCAAGAAAAAAAAAAAAAAAAAAGCTACATTGGTGAAAAAGAAAAAAAGAAATGGACTTTAGTATATGACGATGCAAAATATTTTATTTTTAACACAAGTGATTTTATGCTGAAAAACTAGTAGAACATAAAAAACTATATAAATTTCATGGTATCACCATAACCGTATCAACCGACGGAATAAAATTATCTTTTCATATTTACTGTAAGAGGAACCCCATAAAAAACACTGACAAAAATTGCCATTTTTACCCACTTCATCGCAACAAAAAATGTTATAAAAAGTGATAAAAAAAGACCTATGCACCCCAAAACTATACCAAAGAAACTACAGCTCATTGTGCAAAAAACAAGCCCTGACACAGCTAAATTGGTGAAAAAATAAAAATGTCATAGCCCCTAAAATAATTTCAGCAAATTAGATGTTAGAAAATCCTGATGCCGCTCCTTCCCTTCTGAATGCTGCTGCCTCCCCAAACATCGGTTTACAACCACATATATGATGTTGCCGTATTCAGGAAAAAATGCATAACAAATTATGCGGTGCATTTTCTGTTACCCTTTGTTAAAATAAAAAAATTGGTGCTAAAGCAACATTATATTGGAAATAAAAGTTAATTTTTAATTTTCACAGCCATGTGTTTCTAAATTCTATGAAACGCTTGTTGTGTCAAAGCATTCACTTCACTCATAGATTTATTCCTTGAGGGGTGTAGTTTCCAAAATGGGGTCACTTTTTGGGGTTTCTTTCTAGGGATACCTCAGGGTCTCTTCAAATGTGACATGGTGCCCGAAAACGATTCCAGCAAAATCTGCCCTCGGTTAACAATCTGGCGCTCCATTCCTTCTGCCCCCTCTGTGTGCCCATACAGCAGTTTACGGTCACATATGGGGTGTTTCTGTAATCTGCAGCATCAGGGTAATAAATATTGGAGGTTTGTTTGACTGTTAACCCTTGCTGTGTTACAGGAAAAAGTTATCAAAATGGAAAATCCCTCCATTTTGCTTAAATTCTTGTGGAACACCTAAAGGGTTAACAAAGTTTGTAAAATCAGTTTTGAATAACTTGAGGTGTTTAGTTTCTAAAATTAGGTCATTCATGGGTGGTTTCTACTATGTAAGCCCCAAAAGTGACTTCATAACTGAACTGGTCCTTAAAAAAGTGGGTTTTGGCAATTTTCTTTAAAAAAATAAATAACATTTGCTTCTAAACTTCTAAGCCTTCTAACTTCCTGAAAAATAAAATGACATTTAAAAAATAATGCTAACATAAAGTAGACATATGGGGAATGTAAAGTAATACCTATTTTATGAAGTATCACTATCCGTCTTAAAAGCAGAGAAATTCTAATTTTCAGCAAATTTTGGATTTTTTTTTATGCATAAAGGTAAGGCTACTTTCCGACTGGCATTTTGGCTTTCCGTTTGTGAGATCCATCATGGGCTCTCACAAGTGGTCCAAAACGGATCAGTTTTGCTCTAATGCATTCTGAATGGAAAAGGATCCGCTCAGAATGCATCAGTTTGCCTCCGTTCCGTCTCGATTCCACTTTGGAGCGTTTTGGTGTTTGTCTGACGAAACTGAGCCAAACGGATCCGTTCTGACACACAATGTAAGTCATGTTTTCTATGACACAATCTGGCACAATAGAAAACGGATCCGTCCTCCATTAACTTTCAATGATGTTCAAGACGGATCCTTCTTGGCCATGTTAAAGATAATACAACCAGATCCTTTCTGAACAGATGCAGACGTTTGTATTATCTGAACAGATCCATCTGTGCAGATCCATGATGGATCTGCACCAAATGTGAGTGTGAAAGTAGCCTAAAATGTATCAAGAAAAATTTACCACTAACATAAAGTATGATGGGTCACGAGAATACAGGCAATACAGGGAGGGAGCCTACCTTGCTCTATGATGGAGGCTCTTATTGTTCTAATTCCTAAAAAGGACAAAGACCCGATAGAAATGAGTTCTTATAGACCAATTTCGTTATTAAATACAGACGCTAAGTTACTATCAAAAGTTTTGGCTAGGAGGCTTTCACGGGTCATAGCCACTATTATCCACCCAGACCAAAATGGCTTTATGCCAAAAAGGGGTACCCATCATAACCTGCATAGGCTATTTATGAATATTCAGTCTCCGGGATGTGGTTCCCGCTCCATACTGTCGTTGGACGCCACTAAAGCCTTCGACAGGGTGGAGTGGACCTTTCTTTGGGAGGGGATGAAAAAAATGGGCTTTGGCCCTAGATTTATGGCGATGGTTCAGTTATTATATAGCTCCCCAGTTGCTAGGATTAGGATTAATGATACGATCACAGAGAGCTTCACTTTAGGAAGAGGTACCCGTCAAGGCTGCCCTCTTTCCCCTCTCTTATTTAATATCTACATTGAACCCTTAGCAGCTAGCATAAGGCAGGATCTGCAGGTGGCCGGTTTTGGCATAATGGGGAAGCATGACCGTGTATCCCTCTATGCAGATGATATCTTGGTTTTTGTTCATCAAACAGAAACCACTCTCCCTCGCATAATGGATTTGGTTGGTTCCTTTTCTGTGCCGTCTGGTTTGGAGATCAATTGGGAGAAAACTGTTCTCCTTCCTATAGAC
This sequence comes from Bufo gargarizans, assembly GCF_014858855.1. Taxonomy (NCBI): domain Eukaryota; kingdom Metazoa; phylum Chordata; class Amphibia; order Anura; family Bufonidae; genus Bufo; species Bufo gargarizans. The sequence continues at coordinate 365,269,858 of NC_058084.1, read as the reverse complement.
GAGCTGCGAGGTGACTGGGATAACCAGCTAACAGTTTCTGATTCAATAAAGTACCTGGGGATTTCAGTTTCTGCCAAACCTCAGGAATATTTACAACTTAATTTGATCCCCCTGCTGACAAAACTGAGGGCTAAAATCAAGATATGGCAAAAAATTGTATATGCAAGAGCGGACAGAATCTCTTTAATAAAAATGGTAGTGCTGCCCCAGGTCCTTTATGTCCTGCGCAACTCGCCTGTATGGATCACAGATAAGTATTTTAGATTGATAGAGCGGATGCTTAACGACCTACTATGGGGGAGGAAGCGCGTGAGATTGAAGGCGCTCTATTTCTCCATGCCCTACAACCAGGGAGGTCTTAATCTCCCCTATTTTAAGGGATACTTTATGGCCTCTCAACTTTGCTTTTTTAATGACTGGGAAAATAGCCACTTCTGCAACAGGGTGGTGAAAGACTCAGGTTTCACTGACTTTTTTACTGTATTGGAGTCCGATTACTTACTGAACATACAGACTGGGTATACACTTTTTTGCAGAATGGCTATAAAGACCTGGCTGGTTATTAGGAGTTGGTGTGGAGTTAAGGCATCACTTATCTGCACCCCATTGTGGCATAATCCAAAGCTTTTGAATTTAAGGGATCTGAACTGTTGCCAGTACTGGAGGACTAAGAATGTTCAGTACCTACATCAGGTGGTTAGTGGTGGACAAATTTTTCCCCCGATGGAGTTAGGGCAGATGGCAGATTTGGGCGAAGTTGCTTGGTATGCATATTTTCAATTGAGGTCAGCACTCTCTAGCACCCTGAATAGTCACCTTCTTCTTATAGATACTCCTGAATTCTTACATGATTTAATTACTAAGAAAGCTGTCACGAAAATTAAAATATCACATTGTTATAGACACTTAATGAAAAATTTTTTTATGGGTCTTCTTTCTCCAGGACAGAAATCTTGGTCCTCGATATTCCCAGAGGTGGGTCCTCCAGAATGGGAGGACATAGGGGAAAGCTTAAAACTTGTTTCACTGAATTTTAATCACACTGTTGTACAATTCAATATTCTGCACAAAATATATGTGACACCTATGTGGTTATATAGGAGAGAACTTAGAGCCTCCTCTGACTGCCCACGTTGTGGCGACTCTGAGGCAGATCATTTACATCTGTTTTGGGACTGCCCAATGGTGGGCAGCTATTGGAGATCGGTCCAAACTACCCTGGCTCGCAAACTTAATATTGTTGTTCCTTTGTCTCCCAGGATATGGGTTCTGGGAGACCTATCGGAGGTTAACTACCAGCCCATAAAACGCCAACTATTGATTAAGGTTATGTTCTTGGCCAGGCTTCTGGTCTCTAGGCTATGGTTTTGCTCTTCCGCTCCAGATTGTAGTAACTGGCTGGCCCTGGTCGAGAAAGTGAAAAGTTATGAGAGGATTTTGTATAAACAAAGAGGATCTTATTCAAAGTGGGGTAAACTCTGGGAAGATTGGGACATGGTTAATTAATCAATCTGTAACTGCCCTTTTTTATCAGATATCCTTTTTATTTTTTATTTATTCATTTATTTTATTTAATTTATTTATTTTTAAATTTTTTTTTTATATATATATAATTTTTAATTTTTTTTTGCAAGGTGGGGGGGGGGGGGTGTGAGCTGGGGATGATCTTATTAGTCCGGTATTTCTGTATGCATTGTAATTGGCGAAGGATGTGAAGTTACTCCAGGATCGCTGGAGGATAGCGGGACACGCCGGCACTGAACAATGGCCAAAGTTTTTTGTTAAATCAGGGCACTGTGCGCTCTGTGGGCGGGGACCCAAGGCTTGGGACCCTGGGCGGCCCGGGGGCGGGGTGCGACCCGAAGTGCGGTTCTCTCTGTTGATATGTGGTTTGACTGTAGGCAGTGATACGATACATGTTGTATGGGTGCTATTAGGGGACAGGGCCGGTCTCTGGTGGTGTTTCTGTCCACATTCCTTTTAAAATGCCGGTGATTGCCGAGTGATACTCGACCTGAGTCCCCTTGCACCTGAGATACTGGTGTGATTGTATGCGAGGTACGGTTAAGCTGGGCATTAACTTCCAATCTTAACTATCTGGGGATGAGGCACCAAAATATGCATGTGGGTTTTTTTTCTTTCTCCACTGCGGTAGAAGACTGCTGGACCCCCTAGGTTGCCTCAAGAAATGTTTCCGATCAAAGATCGTTGTAAGCCCGCTATGCATGGTTAATGGGAGCACCAGGTGAATGGATCTAAGATTGTTAATCCTGTCCTTCTTCACCCATATTTGGGAGAGGACGCGTGGGGTGTGCGCTCGTTCCCTGGTGGCCGCCCGGGCCGTGGGCCCCCGATCTCTGCCCTTTATAGACACTAACATGCTAAGTTAGATGCTGTATGTGCTTGCCCGACTGGGCTGGCGATGTCGGGGGAGCCCCGCTCTCCTCTTAGCAAGTGAGATCTCCATTCGACCTGTATTATCCCCATAAGTATGGGTAATTGAATGAAATTATTATTAACTATGTTTATAAATCAGAAACTTACGGACTTTAGGATCTTATAATAGTATAAATGTTATATGGATATGTATTTTTGTATTACAAATAAAATATTTAAATAAAAAAAAAAAAAAAAAAACATAAAGTATGATGGGTCACGAGAAAACAATCTCAGAAAGGCTTGGATTAGTAAAAGCGTTCCAAAGTTATTACCAGATCAACAGGCATTTGGTCCAAACTGGCTGTCGCTTGAAGGGGTTAAGCTCATTGAGAGAATACCAAGAGTATGCAAAGCTGTCATCAAAGCAAGGCCATCTTGAAGAATTTAAAATATTCTGGTTTTAGTTCAGTAAAAATACCCAGTTTCAAACCAAAATTCCATGAAGGTATTGTTAAGGGTGGTAGTGTCTATTGAGGCTCACCTGAGTCAGAGGACACCCGAGCTGGAAGTATGGAGTCCAGTGGCAGAGGCCCACAGAGGCAGGAGGCAGGTAGCGTGGTCGATCAGTCCGGGTCGGCAGCAGAGATGGCAGCGAGGTAACAGCAGGAGTAGACGGAGGCGTGGTCGGTGGTAAGCAGTGAGTCAATGCAGGCGGCAAATCAGCAAGGTCAAACGGTCCGGGTTGGCAACAATGGTAAATCAGCAATAGTGGTGGCGGAGCAGAGAGGAAGCTTGCTACAGGGAGGATGGCGGCCAGGGAAGGTGTTCTCTACAAACGGTTTGAGAAGGGAGCAATGGAAGACTGGGGGCACCCTGATGGAATGTGGGAGGTCCAGCCAAAAGGTGACTTCAGAGATCTGAAAAGGCCCCAAGTATTTTTGGCCCAATTTCTGAGCAGGTACCTTCAGTCTTAGGTTTCTTGTGGAGAGCCACACTTGATCTCCTATCTGAAAGTCCGGAGCGGGTCTACGACGTTTGTCTGTCGCCCGCTTAACCACTTCAGCCCCGCTAGGTGAAACCCCCTTCATGACCAGAGCACTTTTTACACTTCGGCACTACACTACTTTCACTGTTTATCGCTCGGTCATGCAACTTACCACCCAAATGAATTTTACCTCCTTTTCTTCCCACTAATGGAGCTTTCATTTGGTGGTATTTTATTGCTGCTGACATTTTTACTTTTTTTGTTATTAATCAAAATGTAACGATTTTTTTGCAAAAAAATGACATTTTTCACTTTCAGCTGTAAAATTTTGCAAAAAAAACGACATCCATATATACATTTTTCGCCAAATTTATTGTTCTACATGTCTTTGATAAAAAAAAAATGTTTGGGCAAAAAAAAAATGGTTTGGGTAAAAGTTATAGCATTTACAAACTATGGTACAAAAATGTGAATTTCCGCTTTTTGAAACAGCTCTGACTTTCTGAGCACCTGTCATGATTCCTGAGGTTCTACAATGCCCAAACAGTAGAAAACCCCCACAAATGACCCCATTTCGGAAAGTAGACACCCTAAGGTATTCGCTGATGGGCATAGTGAGTTCATAGAACTTTTTATTTTTTGTCACAAGTTAGCGGAAAATGATGATGATTTTTTTTTTTCTTACAAAGTCTCATATTCCACTAACTTGCGACAAAAAATAAAAAATTCTAGGAACTCACCATGCCCCTCACAGAATACCTTGGGGTGTCTTCTTTCCAAAATGGGGTCACTTGTGGGGTAGTTATACTGCCCTGGCAATTTAGGGGCCCAAATGTGTGAGAAGAACTTTGCAATCAAAATGTGTAAAAAATGACCGGTGAAATCCAAAAGGTGCACTTTGGAATATGTGCCCCTTTGCCCACCTTGGCAGCAAAAAAGTGTCACACATCTGGTATCGCTGTACTCAGGAGAAGTTGGGGAATGTGTTTTGGGGTGTCATTTTACATATACCCATGCTGGGTGAGAAAAATATCTTGGTCAAATGCCAACTTTGTATAAAAAAAATTGGAAAAGTTGTCTTTTGCCAAGATATTTCTCTCACCCAGCATGGGTATATGTAAAATGACACCCCAAAACACATTCCCCAACTTCTCCGGAGTACGGCGATACCAGATGTGTGACACTTTTTTGATGCCAAGGTGGGCAAAGGGGCACATATTCCAAAGTGCACCTTTCGGATTTCACCGGTCATTTTTTACAGATTTTGATTGCAAAGTACTTCTCACACATATGGGCCCCTAAATTGCCAGGGCAGTATAACTACGCCACAAGTGACCCCATTTTGGAAAGAAGACACCCCAAGGTATTCCGTGAGGGGCATGGCGAGTTCCTAGAATTATTTTTTTTTGTCACAAGTTAGCGGAAAATGAAGATTTTTTTTTTTCTCTTTTTTCCTTACAAAGTCTCATATTCCACTAACTTGCGACAAAAAATAAAAAATTCTAGGAACTCGCCATGCCCCTCACGGAATACCTTGGGGTGTCTTCTTTCCAAAATGGGGTCACTTGTGGCGTAGTTATACTGCCCTGGCAATTTAGGGGCCCATATGTGTGAGAAGTACTTTGCAATCAAAATCTGTAAAAAATGACCGGTGAAATCCGAAAGGTGCACTTTGGAATATGTGCCCCTTTGCCCACCTTGGCATCAAAAAAGTGTCACACATCTGGTATCGCCGTACTCCGGAGAAGTTGGGGAATGTGTTTTGGGGTGTCATTTTACATATACCCATGCTGGGTGAGAGAAATATCTTGGCAAAAGACAACTTTTCCAATTTTTTTTATACAAAGTTGGCATTTGACCAAGATATTTTTCTCACCCAGCATGGGTATATGTAAAATGACACCCCAAAACACATTCCCCAACTTCTCCTGAGTACGGCGATACCAGATGTGTCACACTTTTTTGCAGCCTAGATGCGCAAAGGTGCCCAAATTCCTTTTAGGAGGGCATTTTTAGACATTTGGATCCCAGACTTCTTCTCACACTTTAGGGCCCCTAAAAAGCCAGGGCACTATAAATACCCCACATGTGACCCCACTTTGGAAAGAAGACACCCCAAGGTATCCAATGAGGGGCCTGGCAAGTTCATAGAAAAAAAATTTTTTCGCATAAGTTAGCGGAAATTGATTTTCTTTGTTTTTTCTCACAAAGTCTCACTTTCCGCTAACTTAGGACAAAAATTTAAATCTTTCATGGACTCAATATGCCCCTCAGCAAATACCTTGGGGTGTCTTCTTTCCAAAATGCGGTCAGTTGTGGGGTGTTTGTACTGCCCTGGCATTTGAGGGTCTCCGCAATCATTACATGTATGGCCAGCATTAGGAGTTTCTGCTATTCTCCTTATATTGAGCATACAGGTAATGAGATTTTTTTTCCGTTCAGCCTCTGGGCTGAAAGAAAAAAATTAACGGCACAGATTTCTTCATTCGCATCGATCAATGTGGATGAAAAAATCTCTGCCAAAAAAAAAAAATGGAGGGGAAAGGCGTCTGCCAGGACATAGGAGCTCCGCCCTACATCCATACCCACTTAGCTCGTATGCCCTGGCAAACCAGATTTCTCCATTCACATCAATCGATGTGGATGAATAAATCATTGCCGGGATTTTTTTTTATTTTTTTTTATATATATATATATATATATATAGAAAATGAAAGAACGAGGCAGCACTTCCAGCTTTTGGTGTACGGGTGAAGACCCCAAATTTTAATCCAAGCGACGTTTCGGCCTACTCAATGAGGCCTTTATCAAGCTACATAACAGTGCAAATAACTGGGTATATATACCCACACTACAATACAAGTGAGTGGCAATCAGTGGTTACACCTGTTCACAATCAAGTCACATGACCTAAGACTACATCGTCACATGGTGTTCCAACGTAATAAACATAATACTTTTGCTCCTTTTTGTGCATCAAAAAGTGTTCATCTTATTAATAAGAACATAAGTAATGTGCGCAACAATTACAGTGCATATACAATACATCATATATAGAGGATCAAAGCCCCTTTTATATAGTGAACCATTAAGTGGTGCAGTACATAAAGAGTTAAAATCATCTGCTGCAGTTGCAGCTGTACCTTATTAAAAGTTGGACGGAGCTCACCATCTAAAGACATTTCACTTGTCCACATCACCATGCTGTCAGCGTTGGCGTCCCCCAGTCGGCGGTGCGCATGCGCCGGACCAGACGGCTCTGGCCCCGCCCCCGACAGCGTCACGCCCCCACGTCACGCTCCAATGGACCGCAGCGTCATCCACCGGAACGCACGCAGGAGCCGCAGTTGCTGGGGGAGGGAGGCCAGACCATGTGGCTCAGTGCGCGTCACATCGCAGGCGGGACCCAGCCGTCACCATGGCGATGTAAACAAGCTTAGACAGGCGGACGAGCCCAGCGCGGCCAGAGCAAGTACATGCGCACAGATCCAGACATAAGAATGTGTTTGGAAATGGCCAAGGGGGAGGAAAATCCAGCCCAGCCACCAGCTCAAGCGATTACATCATCCCCCTTTGCCATCACCATCCACTTCATGTGGTGTGGCTGTCATGGGACACACTCCTCCCATCAACCTGCACATATTCAAGATAACGTGTATGTCAAGTCACTGACCCTCAACTATGTGGTCAGTAACGCGCATACACCAACATTCAAGCCGTACATTGTAAAACAGTGTTGGACACATAGTGCAATCATGTAATAGTCCCAGGCCGTCTATATGGATAAAGGATATGTGTGGTGCTCATCTACGTGGGGGGTTCTCGATAGTTGAGTCTGGTGTAGGAGAAACATAACAGTGCACGCTTTTTGAATATACTACCATTATATACTGACACTGTATTTTCTCTTTTCCAGGATGTTTTGATTAGCTTGATGAACTTTTATCTTGGTATTGGATGGAGCCACCCTAGTCCTTTGGATATGGATTTGATATTGTTACTACGTGTGGAGACATACGGGTCGACGTCAGACGGCCTGGGACTATTACATGATTGCACTATGTGTCCAACACTGTTTTACAATGTACGGCTTGAATGTTGGTGTATGCGCGTTACTGACCACATAGTTGAGGGTCAGTGACTTGACATACACGTTATCTTGAATATGTGCAGGTTGATGGGAGGAGTGTGTCCCATGACAGCCACACCACATGAAGTGGATGATGATGGCAAAGGGGGATGATGTAATCGCTTGAGCTGGTGGCTGGGCTGGATTTTCCTCCCCCTTGGCCATTTCCAAACACATTCTTATGTCTGGATCTGTGCGCATGTACTTGCTCTGGCCGCGCTGGGCTCGTCCGCCTGTCTAAGCTTGTTTACATCGCCATGGTGACGGCTGGGTCCCGCCTGCGATGTGACGTGCACTGAGCCACATGGTCTGGCCTCCCTCCCCCAGCAACTGCGGCTCCTGCGTGCGTTCCGGTGGATGACGCTGCGGTCCATTGGAGCGTGACGTGGGGGCGTGGCGCTGTCGGGGGCGGGGCCAGAGCCGTCTGGTCCGGCGCATGCGCACCGCCGACTGGGGGACGCCAACGCTGACAGCATGGTGATGTGGACAAGTGAAATGTCTTTAGATGGTGAGCTCCGTCCAACTTTTAATAAGGTACAGCTGCAACTGCAGCAGATGATTTTAACTCTTTATGTACTGCACCACATAATGGTTCACTATATAAAAGGGGCTTTGATCCTCTATATATGATGTATTGTATATGCACTGTAATTGTTGCGCACATTACTTATGTTCTTATTAATAAGATGAACACTTTTTGATGCACAAAAAGGAGCAAAAGTATTATGTTTATTACGTTGGAACACCATGTGACGATGTAGTCTTAGGTCATGTGACTTGATTGTTAACAGGTGTAACCACTGATTGCCACTCACTTGTATTGTAGTGTGGGTATATATACCCAGTTATTTGCACTGTTATGTAGCTTGATAAAGGCCTCATTGAGTAGGCCGAAACGTCGCTTGGATTAAAGTTTGGGGTCTTCACCCGTACACCAAAAGCTGGAAGTGCTGCCTCGTTCTTTCATTTTCTATATACCGTGGAGGAGTGGCCTGCCTCTGTGGGGATTTGCATCCAGTCCACTGGCTCTGACTGTGCTGCTGCATTATTTGTGTTTTGTATATATATATTTGTGGCAGGGGCTGAGGTGTACATTGGCGTGGAGTCGGGAGGGATGCCTATCACCCTCCATAATCCATCTGGCTGAACTGTGCCCGGAGCCAGTGCGGGGTAGGCCTGAATAAGTGGGCCACCCAAGAGAGTGAAATGAAAGAAGAAGGGTCGGGAGGGTGGGGCATGAAGCGACCGTCCTCAGGGGGAGGTCGCGTGGAAAGATATGGCCAGCAGCCCCGCCCACAAATACAGGCTGTAACCAGCCTTAATACTTGTGGCAGGGGCTGAGGTGTACATTGGCGTGGAGTCGGGAGGGATGCCTATCACCCTCCATAATCCATCTGGCTGAACTGTGCCCGGAGCCAGTGCGGGGTAGGCCTGAATAAGTGGGCAAAAAGACTACCCACGCTGTAGGAGGGAAATAGATAATTGGACCGACCGACACGGGAAGTAACAAGGGCCAGAGTGATTCAGGCAGGAGCTGGGCTGTTAAATGACCTGAGCGAGCCGGGAAGGCACTGGGTAGTTGGTAAGTGACGGTCCAGGATGACAGCGGAAGGGCAAGCTTGGGCGATCCAGGATGAGAGAGGCAACGTGGGCCTGGGCGATCCAGGATGAGAGAGGCAACGTGGGCCTGGGCGATCCAGGATGAGAGAGGCAACGTGGGCCTGGGCGATCCAGGATGAGAGAGGCAGAGTGAGCTTGGGCGATGCCGAATGACAGACAGGGCGAGCCTGGGCGATCCAGGCTGACAGGAGCAGAGCGAGCCTGGGCGATCCAGGATGACAGGAGCAGAGCGAGCCTGGGCGATCCAGGATGACAGGAGCAGAGCGAGGCTGGGCGATCCAGGATGACAGGAGCAGAGCGAGCCTGGGCGATCCAGGATGACAGGAGCAGAGCGAGCCTGGGCGATCCAGGATGACAGGAGCAGAGCGAGCCTGGGCGATCCAGGATGACAGGAGCAGAGCGAGCCTGGGCGATCCAGGAAGACAGGAGCAGAGCGAGCCTGGGCGATCCAGGATGACAAGGGCAAAGCGAGCCTGGGCGATCCCGGATGACAGGGGCAGAGCGAGCCTAGGCGATCCAGGGTGACAGGAGCAGGGCGAGTCTGGGCGAACCAAGATGACGAGAGCAGGGCGAGCCTGGGCGAACCAGGATGACAGGGGCGGAGCGAGCCTGGGCGATCCAGGATGACAGGGGCGGAGCTAGCCTGGGCGATCCAGGATGACAGGGGCGGAGCGAGCCTGGACGATCCAGGATGACAGGGGCAGAGCGAGTCTGGGCGATCCAGGATGACAGGAGCAGAGCGAGCCTGGGCGATCCAGGATGACAGGAGCAGCGCGAGCCTGGGCGATCCAGGATGACAGGAGCAGAGCGAGCCTGGGCGATCCAGGATGACAAGGGCAAAGCGAGCCTGGGCGATCCCGGATGACAGGGGCAGAGCGAGCCTAGGCGATCCAGGGTGACAGGAGCAGGGCGAGTCTGGGCGAACCAAGATGACGAGAGCAGGGCGAGCCTGGGCGATCCAGGATGACAGGGGCGGAGCAAGCCTGGGCGATCCAGGATGACAGGGGCGGAGCGAGCCTGGGCGATCCAGGATGACAGGGGTGGAGCGAGCCTGGACGATCCAGGATGACAGGGGCAGAGCGAGTCTGGGCGAACCAGAATGACAGGAGCAGAGCGAGCCTGGGCGGTCCAGGATGGCAGAGACAGAGCGAGCCTGGGCGATCCAGAATAACAGGGGCGGAGCGAGCCTGGGCGATCCAGGATGACAAGAGCTGAGCGAGCCTGGGCGATCCAGGATGACAAGAGCTGAGCGAGCCTGGGCGAACCGCGATGACAGAAGCAGAGCGAGCCTGGGCGATCCAGGATGGCAGAGACAGAGCGAGCCTGGGCGACCCAGGACGACAGAACGGGCCAGGGCGATCCTGGATGACAGGGGTAGAGTGAGCCTGGGCGGACCCGCCAGGGGACTTAGGGTGACGTGAGAGTGTGTCAAGAAGCAGGGAAGACAGACAGAAGAGGTATGCCTGATACCTGAAGAGTTCGGGAAGCTGATGAGCGGCTACTTGGCTGATCGGGAGGACTGAATATCAGACAGTACCGCAGCCGTGTTTGATTTAAGAAAATAGTGCCCAAAATGGTACATTAGGAAACCGAAAAATAGCACGGCAACTGAACCCCACTACTAAGACAACCTTAGACACTTTTTTTTTTTTTTTTCTGTTCCCAGGAATAGAAGCTCTGGCATACGCTCCCTCCCCTCTCTGTCTTCATACTTGAACTCTCCCCCCAGCAGAAGCAGGACCAGCCCACTCCCACCAGAATGGAAAAACAGGCCGGCAAGCCCCGTGCCTGCCAACTGATGCCAACCATGGCTCCTCGGCTGAAATGCACTGTGAAATAAATGAAAAATAGAAAACAATACATGCAATTGTACCTGATTACAGTTGGAGATGCCCCCAGGTCCGGTGTACTGAGGAAGTACTTGAACCAATTAGATTTTATTCTTATTATTTTAATGGACACCGCTTTAGGAGAGACAGGAAGAGAAGGAAGATGGGGGAACGGAGGGCCGTGGACAGGGAGCAAGGAAGGATGACAGAGGCAGCGTGGGCCTGGGCGATCCAGGATGACAGAGGCAGCGTGGGCCTGGGCGATCCAGGATGACAGAGGCAGCGTGGGCCTGGGCGATCCAGGATGACAGAGGCAGCGTGGGCCTGGGCGATCCAGGATGACAGAGGCAGCGTGGGCCTGGGCGATCCAGGATGACAGAGGCAGCGTGGGCCTGGGCGATCCAGGATGACAGAGGCAGCGTGAACCAGAGACAGCGTGTACCTGGGAGATCCAGGATGACAGACGGAACGAGCCTGGGTGATCCAGGGAGACTATAGATGAAGTGTGAGAGCGAGACAAGAAGCATGGAAAACGGACAAAGTGACGTGTGCGTGATACCTGAAGAAATTCGGGAAGCTGAGCAGCAACTTGGCCGAACCGGAAGACTGGATATCAGACGGTACTGCAGCCCTATTCATTTTGGAAAAATTTATCAGCACCTAGATGAAGACAACAAGCTCATGAAGACAGCCCCGAGCCCGAAATGGCACATAAGACAACCGGAACAGCCGCTGCACCTGAGAAAGGAAGGGCCCGTTTAAGGGTTATCGCGCCCTCCCCCATACATGTGGCAGGGCGGAAAAACATGGCAGAGCCACACGCATGTGCACAGGAGGGCGGCACGAGACAGCTGTGCCAGGTACCCGAGCATGGAGGGTGGCACAACACCGCAAGCCGTGTAATGCGCCCAGGAGGGTGGCATAAGATAGGGGTGCCGCACACGTGTGCACAGGAGCGTGGCATCACACCACTGCGCTATAACCAAGTGCTCAGGAGGGTGGAATGGAGAAACAGGCCGGCCAGCCCCGTGCCTGCTAACCATGGCTTCTCGGCTGGAATGTACTGCAAAATAAATGAAAAATAGAAACAATACATGCAATTATACCTGATTACAGTTGTGGATACCCCCAGGTCCGGTGGACTAAAGAAGAACTTGTACCAATTAGCTTTAATATTGTCATTATTTTTAAACATTGCTTTAGGAGAGCCTGGGTGATCCAGGATGACAGAGGCAGAATGGGCCTGGGCGAACCAGGATGACAGAGGCAGGACGAGCCTGGGTGATCCAGGATGACAGAGGCAGAACGAGCCTGGGTGATCCAGGATGACGGAGGCAGAATGAGCCTAGGCAAGCGAGATAAGAAGCATGGAAAACAGACCCAAGTATAGACAACAAACAATAATCAGCACCCAGGTGTAACACGGTGGTGCCACACGCATGTGCACAGGAGGGCGGCGGGGCAGCTTGTGCCAAACCTGAGCATGCGAGGACGGCACTGCAATGGTGCCAGACGCATGCGCCCAGGAGGGCGGCAGACACAGCCGCCCGTCCTGTGTGCACAGGAGGGCGGCACCACGCTGCCGCGCCATAAACCAATGCCCCGGGGCGGAAAACATATGGAGTGATGCACAAGCACGGAACAAAGGTAGAATTCGCAAGAGCAGTTTGAATTTAAAAGAAAACATTTAGAAGGAAATCTTTAAGGAAATAAACTCTTGGCTCCGAATCAGAAACCCTTTTCCAGAATATGAATGTATTATTCAATACTCAATTACTTTACTGTACTGACGGGATGAAAAAATAAAAATGCAACGTTATTATCAGTACAAGAAATGTTTTATCCCAAGATGGCTTGCTTTATAGGCCGATTTAGCCTTCTTGTGACTAATGGACAGAGAAGGGCGTTCACACTCTTCCATGTCAGTTACATCCGGCCATTCATATCCATCAATTACAGAGGCCAACCTGTTGTACCCATGATTGTGGTTGTGGTGGGGGGTGACCATGTGGACGGGTGGACTGGGGAACAGGGCCCCCCGTCCCAAGTCGCAGGGAGAGCAGGAGACCCAGATGTAGGAGCAGGTATCGGCGTGCGTTCCACGCTGGAACGCACGCCGATCCGACCACAAGAAGCCCGGAACATGGGGGCCCGGATGGCATATGGGGAACCACATAACATTTGAGGAACCTGCTGGATAAAACAAAAGCATAAGAAAATGGAACACGGGCAGCAGAGCAGTGTGTGCTTTTTTTTTTTTTTTTTTAACACACTCCAGCTCTGCTACACCGCTGAAGACCTGAGGCGCAGGGGGAGCCGAGCGGAACAGTGCGCCCCCACCTGAAGCGCTGCAGGCGCCGGACCCGCCGAACCCTGCTGAGGAACAAAACCGACCTGAGAAGAGGAGGCTCCCTCGGAACTGGAGGGAAGAGAGAGACCGGCCGAGCCCGGCCGGGCGATGGACGAACGCTGCCCCGAGCCGAGACTCACCCGGAAGTGACGCGACCGCGCACCGGAAGTGACGGGCGGAACGGAGAAAGCCTGCATGAAGCGACCGTCCTCAGGGGGAGGTCGCGTGGAAAGATATGGCCAGCAGCCCCGCCCACAAATACAGGCTGTAACCAGCCTTAATACATATATATATATATATATATATATATATATACACAAAGTGTTTGCCAAAGCATAGGAACGCCGCCTCCTCCTCAGCTCGTATGCCTCGGCAAACATATCTGTTACTGCAGAGGAGAAAATCCCGTCTTGCAGCGCCGCATACACCGACTTGCGTGTAATCTGACAGCAGCGCAATGCTTCTGTCAGAATGCACATCGGTGCTGCAGCTGGTCGATCGGTTGGTCCACCTGGAAGGTAAAAAGACAAAAAAAAAAAAAAGAAAAAACCAGGCCGCAACGCAATAATTTTATTAACTTTGCAACAGAACATGTAACTTTAACTTTTTGAACTGAACATTAACGTGTTTGCTTACTGGTGTGTTTTTTTTTGTTTTTTTGTTTTTTTACCTTTATAGAACAAACCTCTCCTTCCCCATGGGTCAATGTGCAAAGCGCAAATCGCCCAAAGATGTGGCGAAGTGCGTTATGCACTTTGTCCCATGTGAAAGGAGACGTTTGCAGCAGCAGTGAGTGAATTGGCCCTAATAGCCCTGTGTGCCTATCCTGGTGAGATGTGATCCCTATGCTAATAGTGTACCTGTGAGTGGTACTTCCGGAAACACTCTCCAAAGCATAGGGCAGGGTGGTCAGGACAGTCAGGACAGAAATAGCGGGTGTCACGCCTTATTCCACTCCTGCTACAGACACGACATCTTTTTCGGGGTGACTGTTGAGTTGAGGTACCAGGAACGACATTGGGGAAATGTCGCTCGTGTAGACGGCTAACTACACTGGTGGATGGGGCCACGGAACCTTCTGGGTACAGGAGGTTCTCGATGATCTCTTCCTGAAATTTGAGGAAGGATCCAGTTCTCCCAGCCTTACTGTAGAGAACAAAACTATTGTACAGAGCCAATTGAATTAAATATACAGACACCTTCTTATACCAGCGTCTGGTTCTGCGGGAAACTAAATACGGAGACAACATCTGGTCATTGAAGTCCACCCCTCCCATGTGGAGGTTATAGTCGTGGACTGAGAGGGGCTTTTCAATGACACGGGTTGCTCGCTCAATTTGTATTGTCGTGTCTGCGTGAATGGAGGAGAGCATGTAAACGTCACGCTTGTCTCTCCATTTCACCGCGAGCAGTTCTTCGTTACACAGTGCGGCCCTCTGCCCCCTTGCAAGACGGGTGGTAACGAGCCGTTGGGGGAAGCCCGCGCGACTAGTTCGCGCGGTACCACAGGCGCCAATCCGTTCTAGAAACAAATGCCTAAAGAGGGCCACACTTGTGTAAAAATTGTCCACATAAAGATGGTACCCCTTGCCGAATAAGGGTGACACCAAGTCCCAAAGTGTCTTCCCACTGCTCCCCAGGTAGTCAGGGCAACCGACCGGCTCCAGGGTCTGATCTTTTCCCTCATAGATCCGAAATTTGTGGGTATAGCCTGTGGCCCTTTCACAGAGCTTATACAATTTGACCCCATACCGGGCGCGCTTGCTTGGGATGTATTGTTTGAAGCCAAGGCGCCCGGTAAAATGTATTAGGGACTCGTCTATGCAGATGTTTTGCTCTGGGGTATAAATATCTGCAAATTTCTGGTTGAAATGGTCTATGAGGGGCCGAATTTTGTGGAGCCGGTCAAAAGCAGGGTGGCCCCTGGGACGGGAGGCGGTGTTGTCACTAAAGTGCAGGAAACGCAGGATGGCCTCAAAATGTGCCCTGGACATAGCAGCAGAGAACATGGGCATGTGATGAATCGGGTTCGTGGACCAATATGACCGCAATTCATGCTTTTTTGTCAGGCCCATGTTGAGGAGGAGGCCCAGAAAAGTTTTAATTTCGGAAACTTGGACTGGTTTCCACCGGAAAGGCTGGGCATAAAAGCTTCCCGGGTTAGCGATGATAAATTGTGTGGCATATCTGTTTGTTTCGGCCACAACTATGTCTAAAAGCTCCGCAGTCAAGAACAGCTCAAAAAATCCCAGGCCCGAACCGATCTGAGCTGTCTCAACCCGAACTCCAGACTGGGCAGTGAAAGGGAAAACTACAGGTGCGGCTGAAGTTGGGGACTGCCAATCAGGGTTTGCCAGCACCTCTGGGATTCTAGGGGCTCTACGGGCACGTCTTTGCGGTGGCTGCGACGGGGTCACTACTGCACGTGCCACCGTACCAGCTTCAACTGCCCTTCTGGTGCTCGCTACTTCACTAGGTTGTATGGCAGTGCTGGTACTAGGTCCAGGGAGGGCTGGGCTGCTGGTGTATGCCTCACCACGTAATCCGACAGCACCAGCCCCACTCTGCTGCTCTTGAAGCGGATCCTGCGCAACCTGTGGTCTAGAGACACGGGGCCGGGTACGCCTGGTGGTATCAGGGACCTCAGCCTCCTCGTCCGAACTTTGGGTCAGAGAGCCACTGCTTTCTACAGGTTCGTATTCTGACCCGCTGGATTCATCAGATGAGGGTTCCCACTCCTCATCCGACTGGGTCAGAAGCCTGTAGGCCTCTTCAGAAGAATACCCCCTGTTAGACATGTGGGCAACTAAATTTAGGGGTATTCCCTGAGACTACCCAAGAAAAAAAAAAGCAAGCCTGTCTTACAAAGGGGAGGCTAGCGAAGTACCGGAGGCCGCTGCGGTTGATAAAAAATATCAAAACTGATTTTTTTATTGCCGCAGTGCGTGTAAAGTGATTGTGCAGTGAACCCAAAAAATTATTTTTTTTGTCACTGCGGTGGGGCGGGTGTGGGCGAACGCACGTGTGGGCGACCGATCAGGCCTGATCGGGCAAACACTGCGTTTTGGGTGGAGGGAGAACTAAAGTGACACTAGTACTATTATAGATCTGACCGTGATCAGTTTTGATCACTTCCAGATACTATAAAAGTACAAATGCTGATTAGCGATACGCTAATCAGCGAATAACGGACTGCGGTGCGGTGGGCTGGGCGCTAACTGATTGCTAACTACCTAACCAAGGGGCCTAAACTATACCTAAAACCTAACGGTCAATACCAGTGAAAAAAAAAAGTGACAGTTTACACTGATCACTTTTTTCCTTTCACTAGTGATTGACAAAGGGGTGATCAAAGGGTTAATTGGGGTTCAGGGGGGTGATCTGGGGCTAAAGTGTGCTGTTTGGTGTACTCACTGTGAAGCCTGCTCCTCTGCTGGATCCAACCGACGAAAAGGACCAGCAGAGGAGCAGGGCAGCCATATAACAGATCATATTTACTAATATGATCTGCTATGTGGCTTCTGATTGGATTTTTAAAAAATCAGCAACCTGCCAGCCAATGATCACGGCTGGCAGGTTGCTGACGAAATAGTCCTGAACGAAATGCCGGCGCGAACTGCGCATGCGCGGGCGCATATTCGCGTCATCTCGCGTCTCGCGAGATGACGCGTATATGCGTGACTGTGCGCAGCGCTGCCGCCTCCGGACCGCACATCTGCGTTAGGCGGTCCGGAGGTGGTTAAAGCGTCTCTGAGCCTCAAGGAGATTATTGGAAATGTTCTCTTGTGCCTCTTGTAAATTTGCCAGGCGTTCGGCCACAGCTGGAAGCGTGGAGGTGATGGGCAGGCGTGGGATGAAAGCTGGATGCAGGCCAGTGTTGGCGTAGAAAGGACTGTAATGGGTGGAACTGTGTTCCGCATTATTGTAGGAAAACTCGGCCGTAGGAAGGTGGTCCAACCAGTCATCCTGCAAATGAGTGATGAAACAACGTAGGTACTGCTCGAGGGTATGGTTCGTTCTCTCTGTCTGCCCATTAGACTGGGGATGGAAAGCGGAGGACAGGTTTACCGTGATCCCAAGGGCCAGGCAGAAGTCTTTCCAGAATTTAGAGGTGAATTGCACTCCTCGGTCAGAGACCACATCATCCGGAACCCCATGTAACCTAAAGATTTCACGGAATACCAGATCAGCCGTCTGTTTGGCGGTGGGTAGGCCCTTGCAGGGGATGAAATGGGACATCTTGGTAAGGCGGTCCACGACGACCAGGATGGTGTTCATCCCTTTTGAAGGGGGTAGGTCAACCACAAAGTCCAAATTGAACCCCAAGGGCGGGAGGGGATGGGGAGTGGTCGCAGCAGCCCCACGGGTGAAGAGCGAGGAGACAAACATTTTAGTATCTTCCTTATACGTCGGCCACCAGAAGGAGCAGGACAGGAGTTTCTGGGTCTTTCTTGTACCTGGATGGCCAGCCAACTTGGTATCGTGGTTATATTTTAGTACATCGAGCAGTGCCATTTCTGGTACATACAGTTGTCGATCCAGGTATACCCAGAAGCCACCCTTGAGGGCGATGTTGACATCTTCTGCTGGGTGGGTGAGGAAGGGGTCCTAAGACCTTTTTCTCGGGTAGAATGCTGGCTTGGCCCTTGTTGTCCTGTGAAGGTTCAGAGAACATCCTGGAAAGGGCATCTGCTTTGCCATTCTTCGACCCCGGGCAATATGTGATAATGAAATTGAATTGAGAAAAAAAAGCTCCATCTGGCTTGTCTGGCGGAAAGCCTCTTGGCAGAACGGATGAATTCGAGGTTTCGGTGGTCAGTAAACACAGTTATGGGATTGATGGCCTCCTCCAATAGATGTCTCCACTCCGAGAAGGCATCTTTGATTGCCAGCAATTCCTTATTCCCGATGTCATAGTTCCTCTCTGCGGGGGACATTTGGCGAGAGAAGAAGGCGCAAGGGTGTAAAAGCATCTTTTCTCCCGTACGTTGTGATAGGACAGCGCCTACTGCGGTGTCGGAAGCGTCTACTTTGACTGTGAATGGCAGTTCGGGATTAGGATGGATCAGAATTGGAGCAGACGTGAAGAGGGATTTAAGCTTGGTGAAGGCTTCCTGTGCTTCGGGTGACCAGGAAAAGGGCACAGTCTTTTTGGTTAACTGGGTAACTGGAGTAATGATTTTTGAGAAGTTCTGAATGAATTTTCGGTAAAAGTTGGCGAAGCTGACAAACCTCTGTATTTCCTTTTCGTTCTTAGGGGGAGGCCAATCTATTACAGCCTGAATTTTCTGAGGATCCATACTCAGCCCTTCCGGGGAGATGATGTAACTGAGAAACTGGGTGGTGGTCTGTTCGAACTCGCATTTCTCGAGCTTGATGTAAAGGGACTGCTCGCGGAGTCTTTGTAACACGCTGCGGACATGTTCGCGATGTTGTTCGAGATTTTCAGAGAAAATTAAAATATCGTCCAGGTATACCACAACGAACAGATCCAGCATGTCCCTAAGGACGTCATTAATGAAATGTTGGAAAGTGGCTGGGGCATTTCAAATGTCCGTATCGTGTACGAAAGGCGGTCTTCCATTCATCCCCGGGGTGAATGCGAACCAGATTATAGGCCCCTCGAAGATCGAGCTTCGTAAAGACCTTCGCTGCCCGGAGTCTCTCGAGAAGTTCCGAAATCAGGGGGAGAGGGTAATGTTTTTTTTACCGTAACATCATTCAGCTTGCGGTAGTCAATGCAAGGGCGTAGAGAGGAGTCTTTTTTCTCCACGAAGAAGAAGGGTGCTCCCGCGGTCGAATGAAGCCCTTTTTTAGGTCCTCGTCCAAGTAGTCCTTCAGGGCCTTATGTTCAGGCTCCGAGAGGGAGTAGATGCTGCCGAAGGGTATTTCAGCCCCAGGTAATAATTCAATTGGGCAGTCGTATGGTCGATGCGGGGGCAGCTTGTCTGCGTTTTTTTTGTCGCAGACCTCCTGAAACTCGCTATATTGTGGAGGCAACAGCTCCTTGACAGTTGGTTCTGAGATGATAGATTCTTTGGGCGTTGGGGAAACAGGTTCATGCAGACAGTTCAAAGAGCAGAACTCGGATGTGAACTGTAGACAGCGGGTTTCCCAGTCCACCGAAGGGTTGTGAGTGGCTAACCACAGGATGCCCAAGATCACCGGAAACTTGGGGGAGGCAATCAAAGAGAAGTGGATCGTCTCGTGGTGGTCGGTTTTAATGTGGAGCTGTAAATCTGCAGTCTGATGTGTAAATGGTCCCGAGGAGAGTGGGGACCCATCCACCATTTCCAGATCGATGGGGTCTGTCTTGGTTACAAGCGGAATGTTGTTCTCGTGAGCAAAAGTTAGATCCATAAAATTGTCGCCAGCCCCGGAGTCGAGCATTGCAGAACAGAGAAGTTGTCGATCCCCGATGGTAATGACAATTGGAATGGTGAAGTGGGACCCGGTGGCTGCTAACTCAGCTGTCTCTGCCGTCACCGATGGGGTTGCGGCCTGCCGCTGCTCTCGCAGTTTAGTGACGGCAATGGTTCTGCGGGATTTGTTGGGGCATTTGATGGCAATGTGCCCTGGCTCCCCACAGTAGAGGCAGAGGCCTTCGGCCAGTCGTCGTTCTTTTTCTGCTACAGAGTCTTGCGTGCTGCGTCAACCAGCATCAGCTCGATGGGAGGTTGCGCGACCTGCTGGGTAGTAGAGTAAGTGGGTCTGTCGCCTTGGAACCAGAGCCTTTCTTTCCTTCTCTCGGTGAGCCTCTGATCAATACGGACACACACCTGAATGAAGTCGTCCAAATCATCCGGGGCTTCAAGTCTGGCAAGTTCATCTTTGATCGCCTCCGATAGACCTCGCCGAAATTGGCTCCTTTGAGCAGCTGGGTTCCAGTTGGTGTCTGAGACCCAGCGGCGGAACTCGGCGGCGTACTCGGCGACAGAGCGTCTTCCTTGTCGAAGACTGTGTAGTCTTGCCTCAGCTGTCGCACAGCGATTGGGGTCATCAAAGACCTGGCTCATAGCTGTGATGAAATCATCCAGATCGTTCAGCAGACGGCTATCCACGTATGGAGACGCCCATGCCAGGGCCTCGTCCGTCAGGAGGTTAACAATGAACAATACTTTCTTCTCGTCAGTGGAAAAGGGGGCTGGATGCATCCGGAAGTAAATACGGCACTGATTGAGAAAGCCCCGGTACTGGCGACCATCTCCATTGAATTTCGAGGGTAGTGGCATGCGGGTGTCTGCAGCCGCGCCGCGTACGTCCAGGAGTTGCCGTTGGAGCTCAATGATCTCCCCCTGTTGACTTTGTACCAGGCCTTGGAGTTGCGAAAATTTCTCCTGATAGGTGGTGCCTAAATCTTGCAGCTCAGACACCTGCTTGCGCAGGGTGGCCACTGCGGACTCAATTTTTTTTGGGGGGGGCTGGTTATTCTGTTAAGGGTGCTAGTGTCAATCGAGGCTCACCTGAGTCAGAGGACACCCGAGCTGGAAGTATGGAGTCCAGTGGCAGAGGCCCACAGAGGCAGGAGGCAGGTAGCGTGGTCGATCAGTCCGGGTCGGCAGCAGAGATGGCAGCGAGGTAACAGCAGGAGTAGACGGAGGCGTGGTCGGTGGTAAGCAGTGAGTCAATGCAGGCGGCAAATCAGCAAGGCCAAACGGTCCAGGTTGGCAACAATGGTAAATCAGCAATAGTGGTGGAGGAGCAGAGAGGAAGCTTGCTACAGGCTTGGAGCCACAATAACCAGGAAAGGGCTGGGTTCAAGGGCTGGGTTTTATAGGGAAGTAGCAGGTGCAAGAGATTGGAATAATCAGCAGGTCAAGGCAAGGACAAGAGAGGTAGTTAGAAGTTAGCTAGAGAATAGTCCAAGGAGAGACGGTAGCCTAGTGGGTAGAGCTACTGCCTGGGACATGACTGGCCACGGGTTCGAGTCCTGACAGGTATATACATGTACAGTATATGATATATATATATATAGTGCAAGATACAGTGTTGCACAACTTGAAGCTGAAAGCTGAAGATAGTACTACACCAGTAAGGCCCCTTTCACACGGATGAGAATTCCATGCGGGTGCAATGCGTGAGGTGAATGCATTACACCCGCACTGTATCCGGACCCATTCACTTCAGTTGGGCTGTGTACATGAGCGGTGATTTTCACACATCACTGGTGCATTGCGGGAAAATCGCAGAAAGCTCTATATTGTGCGTTTTTCACGCAACGCAGGCCTCATAGAAGTGAATGGGGCTGCGTGAAAATCGCAAGTGTGGATGCGGTGGAGACGATCGGGATGGGGACCCGATCTTTATTATTTTTCCTTATAACATGGTTATAAGGGAAAAAAATAGCATTCTTAATAAAGAATGCTTAGTAAAATAGTGATGGAGGGGTTAAAAAATTAAAAACAAAAAATGAAAAACTATTAATAAACTCACCTTAATCCATTTGAACTCAGCCTGTCATGTCTTCTTTCTTTTTTGATGAAAAGGACCTGTGGTGACGTCACTGCACTCGTCACATGGTCCATCACTAAGCATTCTGTATTAAGAAAGGGAAAATAATAAAATCTACACAACACCGATCCCAAATCAGAACTTCTGTTCGGATTTTTCTCACTCACATGCAAAACGCATTAAAACGCTTTGCACTCTCCTGGAAAAATAGCGCATTTTCCTGCAACACACCCGCATCTTGTCCGGCCCTCACACGCGACGCCCGTATGAAAGAGGCCTAACACTATATTTCTCATATCTAGTTTACTTGTTTCCTTGATCCAGCTTGATTATCATGGCTGGTTTACTGCTTCTACTTTTTATGGACTAAATACATTTCCAAGATAAAAACTCTATAGATGTGAAACTATGCTGTACAAATATGACCCAACCACTGATGAATACTTGTATTGTGTAGTTTGAATGACTGAATAATAATTAACAAGGATGGAACAGCAGCCAAGTTCTCCTCCAGTTATTTCAACTGTTAATACAGAACTGTTTGTCTTCCTTTAATCGATCATTTACACTACTGACTGAGAAACAGTCCTCAAGGCTTTTCCAGTCAGATCACAGTTTTATATAGCCTTCTTTAACAAGTAAGCTGATTAAAGAAAAACATGTTCATTGACTATATGAAGGCCCTTTTAGACTTTGTTAAAATCACCGATAAAGCTAATGAAACTCATCACTTATCACTGGAGTAAAAAGTAGGCTTCATAGGAGTAAAAAATAGTCACATGCTAATATTATACCACATGAAACAAGTTGTAAATTTAACAACTTCTTACTACAGCACAATTGTATGTTCTTACCAGTTTTTTGTGCTTCTTTAACCCCTTATGGATGGGGCTAGTTTTGGCCTTAAACTCATTGTTCATCTCTGTGGACTTTTTCTGCACACCCCCTGCATACCAGACTCATGTTGGGAATAATAGTTACTAGTGTTGATCGAGCACCAAAGTGTTCGGGTGCTCGGGTCGAACACATCGGGATGCTACAGAGCACCAGAGCACAATGGAAGTCAATGGGAGAACCTGAGCATTAAACCAGGCACCCTCTGCTCTGAAGAGGGGAGGGTGTCTGGTTCATAGGAAAAGGTCAGAAATTGATGGAAACACCACCAAAATGGTTCGGGGACAGCATGGGGAGGATGTCTGGATGTATCTTGGACTCCCAGGTTGCTGCTGGGAACGATGTGGTCCTAGTAGTATGCCACTTTTACAGACTGACAATATTCCGCACAAAACCGAAGATAAAATCGATTTTAAAGGAAAAATTGTTAGGAAACATTCTTTCCTGTATATTTACTTGTATATAAAGTGCAAGTGCTGCCAAAAATTACAAGGAAGAGGCACTCCGATACAACCTGTATATCACATAAAGGAAGGCCTCATTCACATTTTTTTTACAATAGTTCAGGTAGTGCACACTCATAAAGCCTATGCACTAAGTGAAAGGGCTTCCAAAAATTGCAAGGAACCGGCACTCCAATGCACCCTTTATTACACATAAAGTAGGGCATCATACACCCTTGAAAAATTATGATCGATGGCCTGCTGGTGACCCTCAAAAACATTAGAAGTGAGGGCCTGCTGCTGATGACCATGTAAAACATTATGGGCAAGTGCCTGCTGCTGAGCTGACCATTACATTTAACTAGCTATTATCTTTTCCTCACTAAAAAACCTTTCTGACACTAAACAAGGTGCAATCTGTGTTTTAAGCTCTCTTTCCTCTATCTAACAGACGTCCTATCTCTCCAAACAGAAAACAAATGGAAGTACTGGCTCAAATGTTATATGGTGCCTATGAAACATCCTATGACATCACAGCTGCAGTCCCTCATGATTAGCTGAGGTTGACTGCAAGGCATTATAGAAAAGCCTGCCTGGACAGGACTATGTGATCTTCCTTTTTCATCTTCTCATCTTCCCTGTATTCTGATATGTAAAATGGTTAACACCATTTTGAGCGATTCTGAATGATTTCTTAGTGAATTCAATCTGAGTAGTATCGATTTGCTCATCTCTACACCATAGAGGAAGATCATAGGGAAAAATGAAATTACTTACTTATGATACTCCTTATTACAGTATATGTGACAATACTGAGTACACAGTCTATGGCTGAATAAGTAGACATCAACTGAAATGGAAGAAAAGCTGTAATTTGCCTGAAACACTACTACAATGTACGGCATGCGTGAAAAAAATTGAAGAGGAAGCAACTAGGGGTGAGCAAATTGCGCGTCAGATCCAAGATCCGAAGTCGATTTGTTCCCAAACTTTGGTTTAATACTGTACGGAGACCTGTCTTTGTACAGCATTAAAATTTATTTGCTGAGCGGAGGCAAAATTCGTTAATAACTTTGGGCTTTGATTTCTTCGGTACCGATATCTTCACCAAAATCTCATGAGACTTTGGACTTAACAAATTTTGTCTCAGCACAGCACGCACACATGTCTCCGTACAGCATTAAAACGAAGTCGGGGAATGAATCGACCTCGGAGCTTGAATCCAAAGTGCGATGTGCTCACCCCACTCACATTAGCACCAGTTCCTCTTTAAAAAGCTGATCAGCAAGTGCAAAGAGTCTGACCTCTACCAATCTGATATATATCCTGAGAATATATATTAGTCTATATCCTGAGAACATGACATCAATATCACAAAACTGGAAAACCCCTTAAATTTGGCATATTTTGCACCACTGACATGAGAAGATAGTTGGCAAGAGTTGTGATTAATTTATTTAAATGTCTCTGACCGTTTGCATTTTGGCATTTCTTTTCTTTTTTACCTCTTTACATCTTCTATGAGCAGTTGTAAATTTGCACTACTCATTTGCCTCTTTTTTAACCTTTGCCTTTCATAAATGAAGCTGACAGCATAGCCATGCTTGATGACACCAACTTTTCTCAAGTGTTTTATTTACCATTACAAGACAAATGTCACAAAACTTTGCTCAATTTTGACACAATTTTAGATGCGACTTTTAAACATATGTAATTTCCGCTAGAATCCGGCTAAGCTGAATAACAAATGTGGGACGTTTTAAGTACAAACATGTCCAGGCTTTACTTTATCACTTCAATCAATGCATGAAAATAAAATTAGTCATGTAAAGAACAAGTTAAACTTTATTTAACATCACTTTTTTTCCTAAATGGTAACATATGGGACGCATGAATAGTGAAGCGATGGAGACATGGAAAACTTCTGACCCACAAACACGTAAACTGAAGACAGCAGTTGTATGTTTGCCAAGGAAAGGTAATTTGAGCATCTTTAATAACAAAATAGAACTGGATATGATCCAATATCTGGAAACACAATCGGCATCCTGCATTTGGCAAAGGATCAGCCTGTCTTGATGCCATTCTTGTTACCATAAGAATCTTAAATTTAATCTGTCATAATTAGTTAGTTGCAAAGCTTTGCTTGTCAAGATATAACAGGGCAGGACAACTGCATAAAGACTGAAAATGAAGCATCACAGTCATAAAAGGTGGCAAGTTTAATGTAAGGATATAAAGCAAAAAGTGTGTCAGCTCTTTTTTGAAATGGAGCTAGCATGCATGCAAAGGCACAGCAAAGTATCTTGAAATGTTATACCATGTCTGCGATTACTCTCAGGTCTTGGTATCTCGCTATGGATGAGTGGTCTCTAAAGGAAATTTAGTAGTATATAATCATGCCAATTGTTTGATTCTGTTACATAATATTTTTCAAATGTACTATGGGGAAGAGGGTGTTTAAAATTATAATTTTGGCAAGACATTTTGGATCTCAGAGATTTATGACTATCTGTTATGGGATTTGGGGTATGTTACTTTTCTATTAGGAAAAATATTTCATATTAGATGCTGTCACTTTTCACTGTTCTCTGTTGTCCCTGCTCAACACTACAATACCGTAACTTTAAATTCTTAAAGGAGTTAGCCCACCACAACAACCTATCACCCATCCACAGGACAGACGATAAGTATCTGATCTACATGATGCCGATCGCTATCATAAATGAGTCCCTGAGTGAATGGAATGATAGTCATGCATGCATATTGGCACTCCATTCATACCTATAAGAATGCCATAGCTAGCCAAGCGCTGACCCATAGAGTTACATGACGCAGCATGGTGTATGAATAACAATTGTTCCAGTCACTTGGGTGACTCTGTGTGGCATGCTTTTGCGATCACGGTAGTCCTTGAACAATCAGATACTATATATACCCTGTGAAGTTGTTATGGATGGCATCTTCTTTAAAGGGGTTGTGCAGCACTAGTATTGATATATTGATGACCTACCCTCAAGATGGGTCATCAATATCAGATTGGCAGAGGTCCAACTCCTGGCACCGACCGATCAGCCGTGTGAAGAGGCTGCGGCACTCGTGTAAGCATGCTGTTAAAGTGAGCTAGCTGGGTAACAGAAAGCGGGGTAGAGGGAAGAGTGCAAGGGAGGCTGGCCATGATCTGAAACCCCCCAACAAGTTTGCAAGGTTGGCAGATGAGGGGGATGTCAGTTCAGGGATAGCACTATTGTAGCAAGACACTTCCTTTGCCAGTCAGGGGAATGTCAGCTCCAGTAAGCAGGAGAGCAGGGCAGGCCAGACAGGTGGGAGTGGGAGATTCAATTATTAGGAGTACAGCTAGGGCAATCTGTCATAAAGACTGGGATTTTTGGACGGAGTGTTGTCTTCCTGGCGCTCGAGTTTGACATATCGCGGATCGGATTGACATATTACTGTGAGGGGCTGGCGAATATCATAGAGATGTCCCGAACTATTCGCCGGCAAACAGTTCCCACGGCGAGCAAACATATGCAATGTTCGGTCCGCCCCCTATTCGGCATCATTGAGCAAACTTTGACCCTGTACCTCACAGTTAGCAGACACATTCTAGCCAATCAGAAGCATACCCTCCCTCCCAGACCCTCCTACCTCCTGGACAGCATCCATTTTAGATTCATTCGGAAGCTGCATTCTTAGTGAGAGGAGGGACAGTGTAGCTGCTGCTGATTTAATAGGGAAGTCGATAGCTAGGCAAGTGTATTCAGTGTCCACTACAGTCCTGAAAGACTCATCTGATCTCTGCTGTAAGGACAGCGTCCTGACAGCACCCCAAAAAGCCCTTTTTAGGGCTAGTACATCAGTCTGCATTTTTTTCTCTGTAATCTAATTGCAGTTGCCTGCCAGTGTGTCTGTCAGGCTCACAGCGCATACTGTGCCCACTTGCCTAGTGCCACCACTCATATCTGGTGTCACAGTAGCTTGCATTTAAAAAAAACAAAAACTTTTTTGACTGTAATATAATTGCAGTTAGTTGCCTTCAAGCGTGTGTGTCAGGCCCACAGCGTGTACTATGCCAACTACTGCCAGTGCACAGTGCCACCAGTGCCACTCATATCTGGTGTCACAGTAGCTTGCATTAAAAAATAAAATAAACTTTTGACTGTAATATAATAGCAGTTAGTTGTCTGCAAGCGTGTGTGTTAGGCCTACAGCGTCTACTCTGCCTATTTCTGCCAGTGCCACCAGTGCCACTCATATCTGGTGTTACAGTAGCTTGCATTTAAAAAAAATAAAAATAACAATTTTGACAGTAATATAATAGCAGTTAGTTGTCTGCAAGCGTGTGTGTTAGGCCTACAGCGTCTACTCTGCCAACTAATGCCAGTGCACAGTGCGACTCATATCTGGTGTCACAGTAGCTTGCACGCATAGTACAACTAAACTAATCTAAAAAAAATGACAGGCAGAGACAGGCCACCCCACAGGGGCCGTCGTGGTCGTGGTGCTGTGATTCCCTTAGGCCGTAGAATAATTCCCAGTGTTCAGAGGCCACGTACTCTGAACTCATAAAGTTCTGAGGACATAGTTGACTGGCTAACACAGGACACCCAATCTTCTACAGCTTCTGCTCGGAACCTTGACGCACCATCCTCCTCTAGCTCAGCTTCGGGCACCTCTCAAGTTACCACTCACCCGCCTGCCGCCACCACCAACACTAGCACCACAGCTGTTTCACTTGATCTGTCACAGGAGTTATTTACACATCAATTGGAAGAAATGAGTGATGCACAACCATTATTGCCAGAGGATGTAGATAACAGGGATATGTCTCAGTCAGGCAGCATTACATACATGGACATACGGTGTGATGATGATGATGTTGTACCCGCTGCTGCTTCCTTTGCTGAGTTGTCAGATACAAGTGAAGCGATTGATGATGACGATGTGTCCGTGGATGTCACGTGGGTGCCCGCTCGAAGAGAAGAAGAACAGGGGGATAGTTCAGATGGGGAGACAGAGAGGCGGAGGAGACGAGTTGGAAGCAGGGGGAGGTCATCTGACGGAGCTAGTGGCACAGTCAGACAGCATGTATCGGCACCTGGGGTCAGCCAGACAGCACACCAATCAACGCATGCTGTTGCCACCACCAGAATGCAGTCATTGCAAAGCTCAGCAGTGTGGCATTTTTTTTTTGTGTGTCTGCCTCCGATAACAGCGATGCCATTTGCAACTTGTGCCAAAAGAAACTGAGTCCAACACCCACCTAGGTACAACTGCTTTGCGAAGGCACATGATCTCACATCACAAAGCCTATGGGATCAACACATGAGTACAAGCAGCACACAAAATCAAAGCCACCATCCTCCTCCTGGTCCAGCATCTGCAGCCACGTCAACCACTGCTGTCCTCCTTGCCCCCCTGCTCATCTGCCCACAGTCAGGTGTCTGTCAAGGACATGTTTGAGCAGAAGAAGCCAATGTCACAGAGTCACCCCCTTGCTCGGCGTCTCACAGCTGGCTTGACAGAACTCTTAGCCCGCCAGCTTTTACCATACAAGCTGGTGGAGTCTGAGGCTTTCCCAAAAATGTTTGCTATTGAAACACCGCAGTGGAAGGTACCCGGACGAAATTTATTTTCACAAAAGGCAATCCCCAATCTGTACTCTATTGTGGAAAAGGAAGTCATGGCATGTCTGGCAAACAGTGTTGGGGCAAGGGTCCATCTGACCATTGATACCTGGTCTGCAAAGCACGGTCAGGGCAGGTATATCACCTACACTGTGCATTGGGTAAACCTGCTGACGGCTGCAAAGCATGGAATGCGTGGCTCTGCAGAGGAGTTGGTGACACCGCCACGACTTGTAGGCAGGCCTGCTGCCACCTCCTCTACTCCTCCTACTCCATCCTCTTCGCTAACCTCCTCGGCTGAGTCCTCTTCTGCTGCTGTGTCTTGCTCCACATCAACTGCACACCCCCAGCTCCCGATGGGCTATTCCAGATTCCGGATACAACAGTGTCACGCCGTCTTGGGGTTGACTTGCCTGAAAGCAGAGAGTCACACTGGACCAGCACTCCTGTCCGCCCTGAACGCACAGGTGGATCAGTGGCTGACTTCGCACCAACTGGAGATCAGCAAAGTGGTGTGTGACAATGGAAGCAATTTGTTGGCGGCATTGAATTTGGGCAAGTTGACACATGTGCCATGCATGGCACATGTGTGTAATCTGATCGTACAACGCTTTGTGCATAAGTACCCAGGCTTACAGGACGTCCTCAAGCTGGCCAGGAAGGTGTGTGGCCATTTCAGGCGTTCCTACGCGGCCATGGCACACTTTTCAGATATTCAGCGGCTAAACAACATGCCAGTGAGGCGCGTGATTTGCGACAGCCCGACACGTTGGAATTCAACACTCCTAATGTTCGACCGCCTGCTCCAACAAGAAAAAGCCATCAACGAGTATTTGTATGACCGCGGTGCTAGGAAAGCCTCTGCGGAGCTGGGAATTTTTTTGCTACGTTACTGTAGGCTCATGCGTCCTTTTGAGGAGGTGACAAACCTAATCAGTCGCACTGAAGGCACCATCAGCGACATTATCCCATTTGTTTTCTTCCCGGAGCGTGCCCTGTGAAAAGTGCTAGATCAGGCCGTAGATGAGCGTGAAGAGGAAGAGTTGTGGTCACTTTCACCACCAGAAACAGCCTTATCAGCATTGCTTGCTGGACCTGCGGCAACGCTGGAAGAGGAGTCTGAGGAAGAGGAGTCAGAGGAGGAATGTGGCTTTGAGGAGGAAGAAGACCAACCACAGCAGGCATCCCAGGGTGCTCGTTGTCACCTATCTGGTATCCGTGGTGTTGTACGTGGCTGGGGGGAAGAACAGACCTTCAGTGAGATCAGTGAGGACGAGGAACGGGACATGAGTAGCTCAGCATCCAACCTTGTGCAAATAAGGGTCTTTCATGCTGTCGTGCCTGTTGAGGGACCCTCGTATAAAAAGGCTGAAGGAGAAGGACCTTTACTGGGTGGCCACGCTACTAGACCCCCGGTATAAGCAGAAAGTGCCTGAAATGTTACCGAATTACCAGAAGTCGGAAAGGATGCAGCAGTTCCAAAATAAATTATAAAGTATGATTTACACAGCGTATAAGCGTGATGTCACAGCACAACGGGAATCTAACAGGGGAAGAGGTGAAAGTAATCCTCCTACCACGACCACGACGGCAAGGACAGGACGCTTTACAGACGTGTTTTTGATGGAGGACATGCAGATCTTTTTAAGTCCTACGCATCGCCACAGCCCTTCGGGGTCCACCCTCAGAGAACAACTCGACCGACAGGTAGCAGACTACCTCGCCTTAACTGCAGATATCGACACTCTGAGGAGCGATGAACCCCTTGACTACTGGGTGTGCAGGCTTGACCTGTGGCCTGAGCTATCCCAATTTGTGATAGAACTTCTGGCCTGCCCCGCTTCAAGTGTCCTGTCAGAAAGGACCTTCAGTGCAGTAGGAGGTATTGTCACTGAGAAGAGAAGTCGCCTAGGTCAAAAAAGTCTAGATTACCTCACCTTTATTAAGATGAATGAGGCATGGATCCCGAAGGGACTGCCAGTGGGCGATACAGTCGACTAAAAAAGGCCTGATGAGATGAGCTGCCTTGGGCTAAAAATGGTCCACACGCTGCTGTGTTTTATCTCTGCATGCCTGATGACTTGCGTGACTTATCCGCCACCAACTAGGGTTTAAGCCGCAATGTTTTAGTGCACTTTCTGCCTGGAAAACATAATTTTTTCTGGCCGCTGCTACAGCAGCGGCTGAAACAATACCTAATTTTTAAGGCATGTGTACATGTCTAATTTTTCTGGCCTCTGGTGCTGCACTGTGGCTGCAAAAAAAAAAAAAGAAGTCACATACATGTGTCAATTCCCCTTCGTGATCGTTACCTTGTTGTGGTGAAGGGGCTTGCATATCACAATGAAGCGATCACCTCTATGAGTGTGTTGGCAATGGCAATGTTGGCACACCCCAGATGATAAGGTTTTTGCTTCATTGTGAACAGACCAAAAGTGATCGGCTGGATAATGTTGCATAGAAAAAACATTAATTTTCTTTGTGATCAAGGTGATCATTAAAGCCTACTAGGCCAACAATGGGCCCACACTGAAGAATTATTGTTTTCTGGGTCACTTAACTGTCACTGAACTACCTCAGCACGACCATAGGCTTTGAAAAAAAAAACATCGCCTGCAATCTCCCAAACGTGTGCACGAGCACAGTCATCACTACACCAAGATTGACGCATAGAGGAATAAAATTTATGTCAGGTCATTATGTATTGACAACTCTTTGCGGTTGTCTAAAATCTATTCCATACACGTCCCCTGATAGGGGACGTAACAGGAATTAAACTGATAGGAATAGTACTACTTAACATACCACTCATATTGGGATTGCATAGTACATTGCACGGCGCACGCGCAGTGCCCCAAATTGGAAGTAAGAGGACCGACCAAGCATCTTTTTCCATCTCCCGGTTCCTAAAATCTATTCATACACCGGCCCCTGATAGGGGACAAAACAGAAGTTAAACTCTTAAGAACAGATTTTTTTAATAATAAAAAAAAAGAGGACAGCCTCTGCGGAGCTGGGTATTTTTTTGCCGCGTTACTGAACGCTCATGCACAATGGCTGTAGGCTCATGCGTCCTTTTGCGGAGGTGACAAACCTGGTCAGTCAAACCCAAGGCAACATCATCGACCTCATCCCATATGCATTTTTTCTGGAGCATGCCCTGCGAAGAGTGCTGGATAAGGCCGTAGATGAGCATGAAGAGGAAGAGTTGTGGTTAGGGATGAGTGAACCCAAACTGTATAGCTCGGGTTCGTACCAAATTTTGAGGTGTTCTTGACACGGACCCGAACATTTTCGTAAAAGTCTGGGTTCGGGTTCGGTGTTCGGCGCTTTCTTGGCGCTTTTTGAAAGGCTGCAAAGCAGCCAATCAACAAGCGTCATACTACTTGCCCCAAGAGGCCATCACAGTCATGCCTACTATTGGCATGGCTGTGATTGGCCAGTGCAGCATGTGACCCAGCCTCTATTTAAGCTGGAGTCACGTAGCGCCGCATGTCACTCTGCTCTGATCAGTGTAGGGATAGGATGCAGCTGCTGCTGTTAGGGCGAGATTAGGCAGGGATTTACTCTTCCAAAACACTTAATGAAGTGATCGATCTACAGCTGTGAATCATTCAACCTCTGCTATTTAAATGCTCACAGTTTTTAGGCTGCCCAGAGCGTTTTTTTTTTTTTTATACTTTTTTCTGGGGTGATCGGCGGCCATTCTGTGTCTTGTGGTGCGCCAGCAGAAGCTGCCACCAAGTACACTTAACCAATAGTGTTTTTTTTGTTTTTTTTTGTTATATCCTATATCAGGTGCTTAGTTGTGCTTACTATTTTATTGAGGGGTGAAATACAATTGCCAAAATAGCAGTACCCTAAATCTGGTGTTTCAGCTGCGGCTAGCCAATTGTAATACTGTCTGCTGTCTGGCAAAGGATATATTTTTTTATGGGTTGAAATACAATTCCCAAATTAGCAATTCCCTAAATCAGTGGTTTTCCGCTGTAGCAGGCCAAGTTTAAAACTATCCATAAAAGGGTATATTACATTGAAGGTGCTGATAGGGTCATCCTCAATAACTTCACGAGCTACTGTGCATTTGCAAGTCTAATTCTGTCCGTAAACGTATACCTGTCACCCAGCGCCTAAATAATAGGCCTACAATTTATATTCAGCTAAAACTGTCGTTACTGCTGTGCCTGTATTAGTGTAATACGGTACCTAAATAGATAGCCAGATAGTGTTAGGTGCCTGTAAAAAAAAGGCCTGAATTTGAATTCAATACATTGGGCCAAATAATTTTTTTCTTATTGTTGTGAACGGTAACAATGAGGAAAACATCTAGTAAGGGACGCGGACATGGTCGTGGTGGTGTTAGTGGACCCTCTGGTTCTGGGAGAGGACATGGCCGTTCTGCCACAGCCACACGTCCTAGTGTACCAACTTCCTCAGGTCCCAGTAGACACCAGAATTTACAGCGATATATGGTGGGGCCCAATGCCGTTCTAAGGATGGTAAGGCCTGAGCAGGTACAGGCATTAGTCAATTGGGTGGCCGACAGTGGATCCAGCACATTCACATTATCTCCCACCCAGTCTTCTGCAGAAAGCTCACAGATGGCGCCTGAAAACCAAGCCCATCAGTCTGTCACATCACCCCCATGCATATCAGGGAAACTGTCTGAGCCTCAAGTTATGCAGCAGTCTCTTATGCTGTTTGAAGACTCTGCTGGCAGGGTTTCCCAAGGGCATCCACCTAGCCCTTCCCCAGCGGTGGAAGACATAGAATGCACTGACGCACAACCACTTATGTTTCCTGATGATGAGGACATGGGAATACCACCTCAGAACGTCTCTGATGATGACGAAACACAGGTGCCAACTGCTGCGTCTTTCTGCAGTGTGCAGACAGAAAAGAAGGTCAGGGAGGAAGACTGGATGGAAGATGATGCAGGGAACGATGAGGTAGTGGTGAGACCAAGCCAACAGCGTAGCAAAAGCAGGAGCAGGGGGCAAAAGCAAAAAAAAGTTTGCCTGCTACTGGCCACCGTCAACAGGGACCGAGCACATCAAAGGCAGCTTCAAGGAGTTCCCTGGCATGGCACTTCTTCACACAATGTGCTGACGACAAGACCCGAGTGGTTTGCACGCTGTGCCATCAGAGCCTGAAGCGAGGCATTAACGTTCTGAACCTTAGCACAACCTGCATGACTACGCAACTACATGCGAGACATGGGCTGCAGTGGAGTAAGCACCTTCAAAACCAAGAAAGGGCTCAGGCCCCTCCTGCTCCCTCTTCTGCTGCCTCGGCCACCAACAACACCACCTCCGTCACCAAGCATTTCCACCATGTCACATGGCAGCGTTCAGCTCACCATCTCACAAACCTTTGAGAGAAAGCGTAAATTCCCACCTAGCCACCCTCGATCCCTTGCCCTGAATGCCAGCATTTCTAAACTGCTGGCCTTTGAAATGCTGTCATTCAGGATGGTGGAGACAGACAGCTTCAAACAGCTCATGTTGCTTGCTGTCCCACAGTACGTCGTTCCCAGCCGCCACTACTTCTCCAGGAGAGCCGTGCCCTCCCTGCACAACCAAGTATCGAATAAATCAAGTGTGCACTGCGCAACGCCATCTGTGGCAAGGTCCATCTAACAACAGATACGTGGACCAGTAAGCACGGCCAGGGACGCTATATCTCCCTAACTGCACACTGGGTAAATGTAGTGGCGGCTGGGCCCCAGGCGGAGAGCTGTTTGGCGCACGTCCTTCCGCCGCCAAGGATCGCAGGGCAGCTTCCTCCTCCTCTTCTACCACCTCCTCATCCGTTCAGCGACAGACCTTCACCACCAACTTCAGCACAGCCAGGGGTAAACGTCAGCAGGCCATTCTGAAACTGATGTGTTTGGGGGACAGGCCCCACACTCGCAGGAGTTGTGGCGGGCCATAGAACAACAGACTGACGAGTGGTTGCTGCCAGTGGGCCTCAAGCCCGGCCTGGTGGTGTGTGATAATGGGCGAAATCTCGTTGCAGCTCTGGGACTAGTCGGTTTGACGCACATCGCTTGCCTGGTGCATGTGCTGAATTTTGTGGTGCAGAAATTCATTCACAACTACCCCAACATGTCTGAGCTGCTGCATAAAGTCTGTGCGCGCTTCCGGCGTTCTCATCCTGACGCCGCTCGGCTGTCTGCTTTACAGCGTAACTTCGGCCTTCCCGCTCACCGCCTCATATGCGACGTGCCCACCAGGTGGAACTCCACCTTGCACATGCTGGAGAG
Organism: Bufo gargarizans; assembly: GCF_014858855.1. Lineage (NCBI taxonomy): Eukaryota > Metazoa > Chordata > Amphibia > Anura > Bufonidae > Bufo > Bufo gargarizans. The sequence continues at coordinate 365,234,886 of NC_058084.1, read as the reverse complement.
ACTGTGCGAGCAGCAGCAGGCCATAGTGGAGTTTCAGCTGCAGCACGCATGGGTGAGTCGCACTTCGGAACAGCACCATTTCACCACCAATGACTGGGCCTCCATGCAAGACCTGTGTGCCCTGTTGCGTTGTTTTGAGTACTCCACCAACATGGCCAGTGGCGATGACGCCGTTATCAGCGTTACAATACAACTTCCATGTCTCATTAAGAAAACACTTAGGGCGATGATGGAGGAGGATGTGGCCCAGGACGAGGAGGAGGAAGAGGGGTCATCTCTAACACTTTCAGGCCAGTCTTTTTAGAAGTGGCTCAGAAAGAGGATTTTTGCAACAGCAGAGGCCAGGTACAATCTTGGCCAGCCAGGGCCCACTACTGGAGGATGAGAAGGAGGAGGAGGAGGATGGGGGTGAAGAATGTTCACAGCGGGGTGGTATCCAATGCAGCTCGGGCCCATCACTGGTGCGTGGCTGGGGGGATACGGAAGACGCAGACGATACACCTCCCACAGAGGACAGCGTGTCCTTACCTCTGGGCAGCCAGGCGAACATGAGCGACTACATGCTGCAGTGCCTGCGCAATGACCGCCGAGTTGCCCACATTTTAACATGTGCTGACTATTGGGTGGCCAACCTGCTGGATCCCCATTACAAAGACAATGCGCCGTCCTTAATTCCCTCACTGGAGCGTGATCGGAAGATGCCCGACTACAGGCGCACGCTGGTAGACACGCTCCTGAGAGCATTCCCGACTGACGCTGGGGAACAAGTGGAAGCACAAGGTGAAGGCAGGGGAGGAGGAAGAGGTCGCCAACGCAGCTGTGTCAGTGCCAGCACCTCAGAAGGCAGGGTTAGCATGGCCGACATGTGGAAAACCTTTGTCACCTCGCCGCAACAACCGGCCCCAACTGCTGATATGGAGCGTGTTAGCAGGAGGCAGAATTTGAACAACATGGTGGAACAGTACCTGTGCACACGACTACACGTACTGTCTTATGGTTCTGCCCCATTCAACTTCTGGGTCTCCAAATTGTCCACATGGCCAGAGCTTGCCCTGTATGCCTTGGAGGTGCTGGCCTGCCCTGCAGCCAGTGTACTCTCTGAATGTGTATTTAGCATGGCAGGTGGAGTCATTACAGACAGACGCAGCCGCCTGTCCACAGCCAACGTGGACAAGCTCACGTTCATTAAAATGAACCGGGCTTGGATCCCACAAGACTTGTCTGTACCTTGTGCAGAATAGACATTTATACCACCATCAAACATACATTCTTGTACTCAAGTAAAGTGCAATGATTCTTTGTTTTCTTTTTTTTATTTGTCCCAATATTTTGGGGGCTACCTACCCCAATAAAAAAAACAAAAAAAAACATTGTTGGCTACTAGTGATGAGCGGGAGGTGCCATATTCGATTTCGCGATATTTCGCGAATATTCGTATGAATATTCGTGTTTTATTTATCGAAATCGAATATTCATAATTATTTCCAATTATCGCGAATAATATGCGATTTAATTAATCGCGTATTGCGATTTTTCTTTTAATAGTATAATGCAACGTCCTTATGACTAATTGACTATGGCTAGGCTAATATGTGTATTTTACTAAATTTTGTTATATTGCTCTAACTTCGTCTTTTAGAATATTACGAATATTCTAAAAGACGAAGTTAGAGCAATATTACGAAATTTCGTAAAATACACATATAGATTGTAATTTAGCTAATATAGTGCTATAATCCTTTTTTTTTTCTCACATTTTTTTGCCTCTTCTGAACTTAAGTTTGGTTAAATATGTACACTATTAAAAAAATTACTATAGCAGTATATTAGCTAAATTGCAGTCTGTGTGTATTTTACAAAATTTCGTAATATTGCTCTAACTTCGTCTTTTAGAATATTCGTTATATTGCTCTAACTTCGTCTTTTAGAATATTCGTTATATTGCTATAACTTCGTCTTTTAGAATATTACGAATATTCTAAAAGACGAAGTTAGAGCAATATTAGGAATATACGTAAAAAGTTGAAATCGCAATTCGACTATTATAACTTGAATTAATCGAATTGCGATTTCAACTTGGACCTGGTTTACTATGGTTGCTGCTATATTCCATATTCGTTAATTCTAACCTAATATGGAATATAGCAGTGCTAAGTTGAAATCGCCATGCGATTACTTCGAGTTATATTAATCGCATTGCGATTTCAACTTGGACCTGGTTTACTATGGTTGGCTTCAATGTCTTGGTAGAATTTGCGAATATGACGAATGTATTCGTCATATTCCACAAAACAAAGATAATGAATGTATTCGTCTATTCCACAAAATGAAGATATTCTCCATCTTCGTTTTAGCTACCTATTCATCAACTTTGCGAATTCTAGCAATCATATAGGAAAGTTGACTATAGAGACAGCTAAGTTTAATTCGTTATGCGATTATATTACTTAGCTTTTTTTTTATAAATAGAATAATTATAATAATTATCAGGTATTATAATTATTCTATTTATTAAAAAAAAAAGCAAAGTAATATAATCGTATAGCGAATTAAACTTAGCTCTCTCTATAGTAAACTTTCCTATATGATTGCTAGAATTTGCGAAGTTGATGAATAGGTAGCTAAAACAAAGATGGAGAATATCTTCGTTTTGTGGAATAGACTAATACATTCGTTATCTTCGTTTTGTGGAATATGACGAATTCATTCGTCATATTCACAAATTCTACCAAGACATTGAAGCCAACCATAGTAAACCAGGTCCAAGTTGAAATCGCAATGCGATTAATATAACTCGAAATAATCGCATGGCGATTTCAACTTAGTACTGCTATATTCCATATTAGGATAGAGCTAGAATTAACGAATATGGAATATAGCAGTTAAGTTCAAATCGCAATTTGATTATTATAACTTGAATTAATCGAATTGCGATTTCAACGTAATTCTCAAATCCGACAGTACATTCTAGTATATGGAGACGTTCCCATGGTGATGGGGACGCTCCATGAGCAAGGAAGTCAGCAGAAGCGGCAACGGGCACTGACTGGAGCATTAAAAAAAAAAAAAAAAACGAATATTCGATTTCGCGAATATATAGCACTATATTCTAAATATTCGCGAAATCTCGAAATAGCGATATTCGATAAAAAAATGTGCAATTCGAATATTCGCGCTCAACACTATTGGCTACCTGTTCCTCCTCCATTGCTGCCTCCACCTACAACATCACATTCACCGCCTCCTCAACCTCCGACTTCATATCCACCTACTTCTCTGAGTTGCAGGTTAATAGTTTGTAATTTTTAGTTATTTTATTTCATTTTAAGTTATTTCCTTATCCACATTTGTTTGCAGAGCAGTTGCCATGCTCTTAAGCACATTTTACTGCCTTTTACATCCCTCTAGCCTTTTCAAGGACTATTTTAGAGCCATTTTAATTTAAAAAAGTGCTGACATTTTACCATTTTTGGCATATACAAACCCCTGCTGTGCCCGTCTGACAGGGGCCTAAATCTCTCAAAATCCTCTGTTGCATTGCTAGGTGACATGAACCCCCTTTTGCCGTGAATGACCCCTGCTGTGCCTGGGTGACAGGGGCCTAAATCTCTCAAAATCCTCTGTTGTATTGCTGGGTGACATGAACCCCCTTTTGCCGCGAATGAACCCCTGCTCTACATTGCTGACAGGGGCCTAAATCTCTCAAAATCCTCTGTTGTATTGCTGGGAGACATGATCCCCTTTTGCCGTGAATGAACCCCTGTTGTGCCTGGGTGACAGGGGCCTAAATCTCTCAAAATCCTCTGTTGTATTGCTGTCACGGCTGAGGATGGGGAAAACCCTCAGCCGTGCGATGCCAGAAGATGTTACGTGCTGCTTGACCAGGACGACAGTATTAGGGAGCAGGTCACCTCCTATCGCATCCCTAAACTGACCCTGACTCCTAACCATATGAGTCAACCCTGAAGGTGGGAGGACTCATACACCGGATGCCTTGGGGTCCCTGCTAGCCCTCAGGATTGCCCTGGAACAAGGAGCAGGGTAAGACGACCTGTTCCTTCTGGACACAAAGGAACAGGAGTCTCACTGGCCAAGCTGCAGGGAAAGGAACATAAACAGCCTATGGATATGGCAGGAGGCTGAAAAGCACTTCCACACCTACCTGCCACAGACACTCAGACTGGATCCCGTGCAAGACAGCAAGTGTCCACACCCAAACACAAATGGACACAGCACACACACAAACACACAGGAAGCCAGATCCATAGGTGCATAACATAATGAAGGAAAACATCAAATGGACATCAACATAAACTTAAGAGTCACAGATAGTTTGTTTATGACCACAAGGGTGGCCCCCACTGGCAGATTGAGTTCACAGGAGGCTGCTCCAGCTAAGCATGGCTGAAGCAACCCACTGAGACATGCCAAACACAGAGGCTATATAGGCCTAAAAGGCCACACCCACACAGACACACCCAGTGTCTCACACACACAGAAAGGGAGTTAACCCTTCCACCACCAGGGAAGGGAAAACACCACTTAAAGGGGAAGTGCACACAATACATAAAACACAGTGCACACCATACACACACACCTGACATAGAGGTAGTCAGGTGTAACCGCATGCCAGTGCAGCAAGCTGCCTAGCACCGCTCAGGCTGCTCTGCTGACTTATACACAAGACGACTAGTTGCCCGCGGCAACCACAAGTGAGGCCACACACCAGCGCCCCTCACCTGTGGTTGAACACCCAAACTAAACCGCAGGCAACCGCATGCGGTTAAGGAGTCACGGTCATAGCCATGGCCGTGACAATTGCTAGGTCACATGAACCCCCTTTTGCCGTAAAATGAATCCCTGTTCTGCATTGCTAACAGGGGCCTAAATCTCTCAAAATCCTCTGTTCTGTTGCTGGGTGACATGAACCCCCTTTGCTGTGAATGAACCCCTGCTCTACATTGCTGACAGGGAACAAAATTTAGTGAAAACATCTGTTACTGATTGGAAGATGCACGACTACAAGCGCGTGCTGATGATAGCATTCCCACCTGACAGCGGGGGCACAGTGGAAGCACAAGGCGAAGGCAGAGAAGGAGGAAGAGGTCGCCAACGCAGCTGGGGCACCACCAGCACCTGAGAAGGCAGGGTTAGCATGGCCAAAATGTGAAAAAGCTTTGTCAGCCTTGGAGGTGCTGACCTGCCCTGAAGCCAGTGTATAGTGTGAACGTGTGTTTAGTATGGCAGAGAGCATTATCACAGGCCGCAGCCAACGTGCACAAGCTTACGTTTATTAAAAGAGAACCAGGCATGGATCCCACAGGACTTGTCCGTACCTTGTGCAGAATAGACATTTATACCAGCCTCAACCATCCATTCTTGTACTCACGTGCACTTATTCTTAGATTTATTTTGCTATATGTCCAATATTTTGGGGGATTTAAAAATAAAAAATAACACAAATCAGTGTTGGCTACCTATTCCTCCTTCACCGCCGCTTCCACCTACACCGCCACATCAACCTACACAGCCCCATCCATGGCCTCCTCAACCTGCTCCTCCTACTCCTAGATCCAGATTGTTATTTTAAATTTTTCTGTATCTTATGTTATTTTAAGTCATTTCCCTATCCACATTTGTTTGCAGAACATTTGCCATGCTCTTAAGCACATTTTTATGCCTTTTGCAGCCCTCAAGCCCTTTCCAGGACTATTTTAGAGCTATTTTAGTGCCCAAAAGTTCGGGTCCCCATTGACTTCAATTGAGTTCGGGGTCAAGTTCGGGTCCGGAACCCGAACTTTTTTTTCAAGTTCGTCCGAACCCGAACATCCAGGTGTCCGCTCAACTCTACTAACAGGTATTATCTGGTGCAGCCTGATAGGCATACACTGCAGGGGGACCTGGGGGCCTTCACTATTCCCCAGCTGCCACAGTAAGTCATTGGTATCATACAATCACATTTGTGGTGGTGCCAATGCCAGACAAAAGGAACCCCCTCCTTCTAAACCATTTAGATGCTGCTTTTGCTATTGACAGTAGCCTTTAAGGAGTTAAATGGCCTGGATTGGTGCTTCTTCTGATTGGGTCTGTTAGAGTAGGAGTGCGGCTCTCATGTGAGGGCCAAGTTCTTGCTCATTGCTGCACAGGAGACCCATGCAGCATTTTGTAAAATCCGGCTTAAAAAGGCAGTGGCCTAGACTAAGGCCTGCAACTGACTGCTGTAAAAAGATGAATTGGTGGTCACTAATGGGTTAAATTCTCTTGTTTCTGGAGTTCTGTGGAATGGCTTGGGTCGAGACTGTTCTTATGGTGGTGGCCTGTGTCCACTGCTGTCCCTCTGCCACTGGGGAGCATGGGCACTGCCTTGCTCTCCAGCTCCAGTGCTGCAGCCCTCTCCCACCAGCCTCCCCATCTCCCTTACAGAATAATGATGCTCCTTTTACACTTCCTGCCACAATGCTTTCTTTGACCCTAGGGAACACATTCGCTCTCTTTTTCTCTGGCTGGTGCACCCTAATCTTTCCCAGCTAATGGCTGGTTACCTGTCACAGCGGTGTCAGTTCACTGTAACACGTCTGCCGTGCATGCAGTTGCCTGGGGCAATGTGTTGTTATGCATGTGTGTGCACTGCTCCTTTATCCTGGCCTCTCCCAAGTCTGGTGGTCATGGGGTTAAGGTATGGATCTGGGTGTGGTCTCATGGCTCTTCTTATCCTGTTGCTGTGAGTTTGAGGTCAGTGGTATTCCTGCCTTGGTTTGTAATGGAGCTTTGACCTATTTATTCCCCTTGTTTCTATGTCTTTTACCCATCCTCACCTGTTGTTTTGTTTGATGTGGTTTATGTTCTGAGTGTGTTGTTATGTCTAGTTTGGTGTTTCATATCTGGTCTGTTTGGTGGTTGTAGTCCAGCATGGTTTCTAGACATTTCCCGCGTCTGTCTATGCCTTCGATGAGAGGGTTCCTGGGTTCCCCGGAGGGGGAACTACAAGTCAATGAGCAACTCTGCCTGGTGCCGCCATGCATCCTGTCCGCATGGGGGTCCAGGTAGTTATTGGTGTTGGTGTTCCACCCTGTTGCAGCGGCAAGTAAGTGCTTGTTGTTCCGGTGTGTTGCTGCATCATTGTGTTCTTATCTGCCAATCCTGTTGCTGTTCACTGTCTTCCCCTATCTTTGCTGCTAGGCCTGTGGAGACTCCTGTTCATCCGTGTTGTGGAGGAACAGGTCGTCTCTAATTCCTGACCTTCATTTCAGGGATCATTAGGGCGAATCAGGGTCTGAGGTTCCTGTGTATGAGCCCTCCTACCATCTGGGTCCGCTCATACGGTTAGGAGTCAGGGCTAGGATCAGGGTTGCAATAGGAGGTGACCTGCTCCCTTATCCCAGCATCCAGGCCTAGTTTCAACTCCCGCTTCCCTTCATTGTTCAGTAGGGAGTTCCCCCTCCCACTCCCCACCGTGACGTTACCCTGGGGTACTTTAGACACCTTCCCCTGTGGAAAGGTGCTTGATCTATAGGTTCTAGTTCTCTAGTTTTTTGCAAGGGTGTGCCATTGACCCCAGGGCGTTCCACGTCCAACTCCTTTGAGGGCCAAGTGCGGTTCAGCACTAACCGTTCTGCGATGTCCTTACATGGATTGCTGTGTGTCTACCCTTTGCCGACAGATGCGGGTTACCCCCTAAACTTAGTTTCCCATAGGGATCGGGGATTGTAATACTGAAGCAGACTAATTTATTTGGTAAAAGACCATTTTTTTGCTACAAGACTAATGTTTTCATTAAAAGAATAACTTTTCACATAAAATAATCATTTTTCCAACAAAAAACAACAATCAACTCGTGGGCAATTCAGTTCTGTAACACTAAATTACAGTAACTGTTTGGCTAACTGAAGCTGTTAAATTTTAATGTGGACACACCACAAACAGTCAAATGAGACAGGTGTATCACCCCAATTTGTGAATCAGGGCCTAATAGAATTGATTATCTATTAAACAAAGTGGACACCCCAATAACAGTAGAAGTAGACAGCTTATCTATTTAGCTAGGTGGGCACCCCAATAGCAGGTTAAATTAGACAGCTTATTCACCACAATTTGAGAATCAAGGCATAATGGAATTGCTTATCTATTAAACAAGGTGAACACTTTTCAATTAGATAGCTCTGTGCCCTACACAGGGATTGATGCAAAGTGGGCTGTCTCCTATGGGTCCCTTTAGATTACTGAGCCTGCACTCTCCCTGCAGTTTTCCTATGCCTTCCCTATGCTCATCCTACAGTGTGCAATAACTCTCCCTACAATCTCCTTATACTACGACTGTCCCTGCATATTCCACAATTAAAGGCTTCTTGAACACTGTCCCTAACACTTTTTCTGTCTCTCCCCAGGCTCAGCTCACAGTAAAATGGCTAACACAGCATGGGATGAGGCTTTTATAGAGCTGTGACATCACAGGTCTGGCTAGCTGCTGATTGGCTGTCTGCATGGCATTATGGGTAATCTCGCATTCACTGGCCTCTTACTTTCACTTAGTAAAACATGTAGAGGCCATTTTATAAAAAAAAAGGATGTGTTGCAACGAAACGCAAGGAAATTTGGAATCATTGCAAATCAAATTTTTCCCAAACTTCGGATCGAACTCCACCTTGGATGCTTCAATTTGCTTATCTTTAGTCAGTAGTCACTTAAACAGAGACTATTTCAAAAGGTACAAGCAGGGCTGGCCTTAGGTGTTCAGGCGCCCTGTGCGAGCTAATCTCGTGGCACCCCCCCCCCCCCCCCCCCGGTTCACCTAAACATATAACATATAACAAACAGTTTTCTTTAATTACAGATAATTTAAGTACAAGTGCAAATAAGTACAATCATACCCAGTTTCACCCAGAGCCAGTCCCCTGCCCCCTTAATTATACCCTGTCACCTTTACCCAGTCCCCTGCCCTTCTTAATCATACCCAGTGTCACCCTTACCCAGTCCCCTGCCCCCTTAATTAGACCCTGCCCCCCTTAAATTAAGGGTGACAGACACTGGGTATGATAAAGGGGCAGGGGACTGGCTTTAGTTGACACTTGGTATGATTAAGGGGGCAGGGGACTGGGTAAAGGTGACAGGGTATGATTAAGGGGGGCAGGGGACTGGCTATGGGTGACAATGGGTATGATTAAGGGGGCAGGGTCTAATTGAGGGGGCAGGAGACTGGGTAAAGGTGACAGGGTATGATTAAGGGGGGCAGGGGACTGGCTATGGGTGACACTGGGTATGATTAAGGGCCTTAATCATACCCTGTTTCACCTATAGCCAGTCCCCGGCCCCCCTTAATCATACCCTGTCACCTTTACACAGTCCCCTGCCCTTCTTAATCATACCCAGTGTCACCCTTACCCAGTCCGCTGCCCCCCTTAATCATACCCAGTGACTGTCACGGTGTCACCCACCTTATCCAGTCCCCTGCCCCCTTAATCATACCCAGTGTCTGTCACCCTTATCCTTATCCAGTCCCCTGCCCCCAGGCCCCATTTAAAGAAAGATATTTGGTTAAAAAAAAAGAGTACCGCACATACCTGTTACATCCAGTGACGTCTCCAGTGATATAGACTTTCCTCAGCATCTTCATTCGGAGATAGGACCGTCATGATAACTTCTTTCAGCCGCGTCTCGTCTCTGGAAATTTATGGGGATTTATCACTTTACTATCATCCTCAGATAACAGACCTCCCCCGTAGTGCCCATAACTATAATGCCCTCTGTATAATTATAATATATACTGGCCCCTTTATATTATTATTATTTCCTCCTCTGTATTATTATTATTAATATTATAATGGCCCCCTCTGTAGTATTATAGTAATAATTATGCCCCCACTTCAGCCCCTCCAGCATACAGTCCCATGTAAGATACAACCTTCCCCCTGCCTTCAGCCCCTCCAGCATACAGTCCCATGTAAGACACATTACTTCCCTGCCTTCAGCCCCTCAAGCATACAGTCCCATGTAAGGTAGATCACTCTCCTGCCTTCAGCCCCTCCAGCATACAGTCCCAAGTAAGGTAGATCACTCTCCTGCCTTCAGCCCCTCCAGCATACAGTCCCAAGTAAGGAACATCACTCTCCTGCCTTCAGCCCCTCCAGCATACAGTCTCATGTAAAATACATCATTCTCCGCCTTCACCCCCTCGAACATACAGTCCTATGTAAATAATATCACACTCCCTCTCTTTGCCGTCTGCCTTCAGCCCCTCCAGCATACAGTCCCATGTAAGATACATCACACTCCTGCCTTCCAGTCCTTCTTGCACAGTCCCATGTAAAATGCATCACTCATCCTGCCTTCAGCCCCTCCAGCATACAGTCCAATGTAAAATATATCACTCTTCCTGCCTTCAGCTCCTCCAGCATACAGTCCCATGTAAGATACAACGCCCCTCCAGCATACAGTCCCATGTAAGACACATCACTTCCCTGCCTTAGCCCCTCCAGCATACAGCCCTATGTAAAATAATATCACCCTCTTGCCTTCAGCCTCTTCAGCATACAGTCCCATGTAAATAATATCACCCCAACTACCCTCTCTTCAGACCCCTCTAACATACAGTCTCCAGTACAAAGATGATTCCTCCTCCCTTCAGCCCCTGCAAAAAGTCCCCCCCCCCCCCAAGAAAAAATAACAGTCACTATTCTCCTCCACATACTTACCTGCAGACTTTGCTCCTGCTCTGTAGAATCTCCTGCACAGCTTTAGGCCATGCCCCCTGGATGACGAGACTCCGCCTCTTCCCCTGACATCATACCTCCTAGGATCAACTACATTCTACACACTACGCTCGCGCTACTGCCTCATAGGCTTCAGGCCACTAGCCTGAAGCCTATGAGGAAGAACAGAGGGGACGGGAGCCATAGGCTCCCATGATCCTCATTTTAGTGTTTGCTGCCTGGCGCCCCCTGCAATTTTGCACCCAATCTCGGCTCAGGTCGGGCCAGCCGGCTGCTGTAGCCTGTAGAGACCGACTGCATGCTGTGTCGGCCGCCGGGCGCCCCAGTTGCCATGGCGCCCTGTGCGGCCGCACAGCTCGCACACCCCAAAGGCCGGCCCTGGGTACAAGGGTTAAAGGGTGATGATCTGGAAGTCACTTAGATAATGCCCTTCAAAAAGACGCTAGTCACATCTATTCCAAAGACACAGCAGAGTCACATTATTGAGATTTAGGCTAGGGATACATGGTGAGACTGGTGGTGCGACAGCTGTCGCGGCTAGCATCACTGAGTAGCAGTAATTCCTCAGAAATGAATGGGATCACCGCGACAGTCGCAAGAAATCCAGCCGTGTTGGATTTTTTGTGACTGTCGCTGCGATCCCATCCTGGCCACGGCAGCTGTCGCACCACCAGTGTCACCATGCAGCCTTAGGCCAGAGAGATGCAATTTAGGTGGTGCACAGGTGAAAAATAACAATGTAAGGGCATCCACGTGTGTTCTAAAGGGTCTTTGAATGCCACTTCCAAAATAATAAGAGATTATGGGTATGCATACCTTGGAAGTGTTTGAGGAGCTTCAAATATGTCTCACATGTGAAAGAAACATATGCTGCATGTTGATAAGATCTGTTCAAATCTCATCCACAAGGTTGGACCTTTTCAAGAAAAATACTAGACAACAGGATGTTCAGCTTTTGGGTGTCCATAGCCCAAAAATAATTAGAACATGCTTTGGGATTCTAACCCTCAAGTCACACAACATCTATGCCAGCTGGATTATTGATGGTAATGAAGAAATGTGTCATTCCATATTTCTAGAAGATCCTCTAACTCAGAATTTATGAGGACCATATGGTGTGGAGGCAAGCATGGATATGTTATAGAAGTAAACCTCATTTACTGCATGACAGGCAGAGCACATCTGTCCTATATTTTATTTCCTAATATTTCCTGAGGTGGTAGTTATACCTCCTCATGCTTTGCGTATTCTCATGCATGTTGCATATTTTAAAGCTCCTTTGTTCTTCATTGGCTCATAATGACACACATGATAGAACTTGATTCATATGAATAAATATGGATTATGTATTGAAATATACAGTATTATTCAGACTAAAAGATACACATGACTATAGGATGCACCTCAGTTTAGACAGCAGAATATAGGGGAAAAAAACCATCCTCAAACATCCTTAATGGTCTAAGATTTGGTCATGAATATCTGATCAGCAGGGATCTGACACTCGGCATCCCCACCAATCAGCTGTTTCTAGAGGAGATGGTGTTCCATGCGAGTGCTGCTTACTCTTCATTACACTACGCACTGTCCCTTGCAGCAGCGGCATAGTGTAATTACAAGTACTCTCCCCATTCAAGTGAATGAGGATAGGGTCATCAATATAAAACTTGTGCACAACCTCTTCAAGGTTAAAGTTACTTACTTTGATGGTCTAGGTAGTGTAGGATAGGATAGTGCAGAAGTGACTCCTTTCATGATGTTATAGGGTAGAGGAGGTGATTAATATTTATTTAATTATGGTCTAAGGTAGAAGTGGGGTTCTATACTTGTGGTCTAGGGAATATAGGGAGCTAGGGTTGGGGTAGATATATTTTTCCCTGATAGCTTAGAGTTAATGAGCAGTTAATAGTTGAGGGTCTAGGTCGGTATATACAAAGGGTTAATATGTCATACCATGCTAGCCTAATGTACAAATAATAATCTGTGTGGCCAGAAGAATGTGTGTTGCCAAAATGTGCATCGGGGTATGTGGTCCTTCTGAGGTGACAGTAATATATATGGGTAAGCTTTGTTTTACTTTATGATCATGTTTGCTCTAAAGTGGGAGGTATATTGAGACTTTTATCAAATTCATGCACAGTTTTTGCTACAATGCATTTGGCACTATGCACTTTAGAAATATATGAATTATAGATGTGTCTGTTATCTGAATATACTATGGTGTTTACATTGACCCCTCACAGTTTACATACAGATATATTGGTATTGTGTCCCTCAGTACTACCACACTATAGTGGTTGTGTTTTTCATCCTTTGAATGTAATTTATTAAATAAAGATTATTGTTATTTTCATCTACTCTTGGCCATTTAAAGACTCAGTTTTTTTGTAGGTTTATCTAATCGGTGTGGCTGTATATGCTAGGAGACATGATGCTGCAAGAGACCCATGCACATTACATAGCTGATAGTCCAAAAAATATGACAATCATTGTTAATCACCTCACCTTTCTTTACCAACACCCTCCTCGCCTCCTGCCATATTCTTGCATTCCTGGCAATTGATATGGCAACATATTCATACTGATAACCTTATTGAGACGTATACATACTGCTTTGAGGCCCCTCCTACCTCTAGCATTCCTGGGACTTGTAGTTCTACTGCTGCTTGCATCTGATCAACACTTCGACTTTGCTTCTGGTTTATGCTCCAGGTTGACTACTGGTTAAGTCACATGATTTTCTCTCCGACTCCTGGCATTATGGCTATGTATATGGACCCCGACAACCGTCTGATACTCCTGTATTGTTTCTATATGGTCTTTCTCCTGACTATGACTTCAACCTGTTCCAACTGCTACTTTCAATTCGGTTTCTACACAGCTGCCACCAATCTATGACTACTTTGAGGACCACGACTGGTGATCTACAGCAAGAGCCTAACCTACTTGAGGGTCAAGACTGAAGACAAAGAGGTCCCATTGACTCCATAGCTCAGGGGCGTTGCTAGGGTCTCAAAAGATCCGGGGCCCAAGTCCCAATAAATATGGCCCAGTCGGCCCCCATTCCCCTTCAACACTTTTTTCTGTACTTGCTATACAGCAGCATATACCTGTCACATCCAGGGCCTCCCAGGTGACGTCTCCTCTGATGTAGATCTTCTTTGTCATTATCTTCTCCATTCGGTCCGGACAACTTCTTTCGTCTCTGCAGAGTGTGACACACAGACATCTTCTCCTCTCTGCAGAGTGTGACACGGACATTTTAGTTTCCTCACTTTTCTATCATCTTCCCCCAACTTGGAGTCCCAACAGTGTTATCCTGCTTCTCGTTGTGCCCCCCCAATACCCAAAATACTATCCTAAAGTAATACTGCCCTCTACAGTGCCCCCAACCGTGATAATGCTCCCCAAGAGTGCCCCCATTAGTAATACTGACCCCTACAGTGCCCCCAACCATGATAATGCTCCCCAAGAGTGCCCCCATTAGTAGAAAAGCCCTCCAATATTAATAATGCTCTCTACAGACCCCTCAGTAGTAATAAGGCCCCCATAGTACTGTTAGTAGAAATAAGGCAGGTCTGTAAGTCCTATAGTAGTAATAACAATGCCTAATGTCCCTTGGATTTTTAATTCCCCTACACTGCCCCCAGTATTTATACTGCCCCCTCAGTGGAGTATATGGAGAAGTAAAGGCCCCATAGCAAGGATTAAACCAGGCCCCTCACACAGGACAGAAGGATTTCCGCCTAAACCCCTTTCAATGACCCTTGGGCCATTTTTTCCACTGCCTCATTTGCTAAAAGTTGTTTCTTTAGAGGGTAGTGTCCTGACCAAGTTTTCACCCCAAGTAGAAGAGGGGATGATCCCAGCAAACCAGCCATCCCCAGCCTCCTCCAACATACAGTCCCATGTAAATAACATCACTCCCTCCCACAGCCGCCATCAGACATACAGTCCCATATAAATAAGATCACTCCCTCCTACAGCCGCCTTCAACATCCATTCCCATGTTAATAACAGCATCCCCTCCCAGCCACCATCAACATTCAGTCCCATATAAATAACATCCCTCCCTTCAGCCCTAACATACAGACCCAGTTAAATACCCACAACTCCCAGCATTCCTCTGTCTGTACCTTCACTTATCTCTCCTGATGTAGCAGACCTCACCACTTCTCTTCACTGCCATCCTCTCCTGCACTGGTCACATGATGGTGACATCATCGCAGGTCCTTCTCAACCACTGCCTGTTTTACTGGTCACATGACCTGTGATGTTACCACAGGTCCTTCAGCTCTTCCAGTGCATTAGATTTAATTGTATTACCGTCCTGAGGACAGCATTACAATTATAGCTATCAGGCAGGCTGTACATTCGGGCCTGGGACAAAACATCAGGGGCCCTTTCCCCAAATGTTTTAACCTAGCAACGCCCCTACCATAGCCTGATATATATTCTATGTCAGCCTGATCGTGGTATATATTGCCTGTGTATCTGATACATCTGAGCCATATAACCATGGCACCTTGAAGTGATTTTGTTCCTCCCCTGGAGGGCCTACTTGTGGTGCAGAACTGAAACCAAATAGGCACAGATTTCAGAATCATAGGGACAAATTTAGGAAAACTGTCTAAAAGCCATAATGTTTTTGTTACTGACAGAGTTCATTTTCAAGAGCAGAATTGTGGAATAAAAGCTGTGCTGTGATTGAATTTTTCTTTTAGACCGTTTAATAAAACTCCTCAACAATAGTGCTTAGGCAGCATAAGAATACCAGTAAACCTCTGGAAACTATTGCAATTCCAAGAAGTCTCCAAGAACAAGTCCCTATCACACAACTAAATACCCAGGACTAAATGGCTTAGTGGAAAAATAAAAATTACCATAAAAATGTATGTGTGCTGGTATTCATTTTTAATGTAGGCATTTTTGGCATGGACTGCGAACATTAACCACTTCAACCCCGCTAGCTGAAACCCCCTTAATGATCAGGCCACTTTTTACACTTCTGCACTACACTACTTTCACCGTTTATTGCTCGGTCATGCAACTTACCACCCAAATTAATTTTACCTCCTTTTCTTCTCACTAATAGAGCTTTCATTTGGTGGTATTTCATTGCTGCTGACATTTTTACTTTTTTGTTATTAATCGAAATTTAACGATTTTTTTGCAAAAAAAATGAAATTTTTCACTTTCAGCTGTAAAATTTTGAAAAAAAACGACATCCATATATAAATTTTTCACTAAATTTATAGTTCTACATGTCTTTGATAAAAAAAATGTTTGGGCAAAAAAAAATGGTTTGGGTAAAAGTTATAGCGTTTACAAACTATGGTACAAAAATGTGAATTTCTGCTTTTTGAAGCAGCTCTGACTTTCTGAGCACCTGTCATGTTTCCTGAGGTTCTACAATGCCCAGACAGTAGAAAAACCCCACAAATGACCCCATTTCGGAAAGTAGACACCCTAAGGTATTCGCTGATGGGCATAGTGAGTTCATAGAACTTTTTATTTTTTGTCACAAGTTAGCGGAAAATGATGATTTTATTTTATTTTTTTCTTACAAAGTCTCATATTCCACTAACTTGCGACAAAAAATAAAAAATTCTAGTAGCTCGCTATGCCCCTCACGGAATACCTTGGGGTGTCTTCTTTCCAAAATGGGGTCACTTGTGGCGTAGATATACTGCCCTGGCAATTTAGGGGCCCATATGTGTGACAAGTAGTTTGCAATCAAAATCTGTAAAAAATGACCGGTGAAATCCGAAAGGTGCACTTTGGAATGTGGGTCCCTTTGCCCACCTTGGCTGCAAAAAAGTGTCACACATCTGGTATCGCCGTACTCAGGAGAAGTTGGGGAATGTGTTTTGGGGTGTCATTTTACATATACCCATGCTGGGTGAGAGAAATATCTTGGCAAAAGACAACTTTTCCAATTTTTTTATACAAAGTTGGCATTTGACCAAGATATTTATCTCACCCAGCATGGGTATATGTAAAATGACACCCCAAAACACATTCCCAAACTTCTCCTGAGTAGTCTCCAGACTATTTGTAAAAACTAACCTTTCTACTAACGGTACTAACCTGTGGAAGAAAGAATATTTAGTTAAAACTTACCTGTCCTCATCCTCACTGTAATCACACAAGCTGCAGGCCTTTCTGCCCAGATCCCAACCGGATGTTTGCGCTCCTTTTCCTGTTCAGTTGCATTTACTATTATGCAGCTTTACAGGAAAAGAAGCGCACACAACTGTATTCAGCTACTGTGTGTGGGTGTAGCATCCTAGCACTATACATACTACATCCATATCTTCTATATTGCGTTAGTTTTAGGTGATTAGCTATATAGCTTTGCCTGTAATGGCAGATTACTCGGTGGAACTAACTTAAATACTTTTACAGCAGCAGTATAAATCCATATGCAGTGAAGTCCCTCTAGTTGTGGGTGCAGCCAGAGTTAAAGGGGTTGCCCCACGAAAAATATTCTACTGTTTTCAAACCAGCACCTGGTTCTGAATACTTTTGTAACTGCATGTAATTAATAATTTGGATTTGAAGCTGTGTGTGTGAAAAACAGAGCTTCAGCCACTATTAAGATATACTGCCCTATTTACATTGGACGCAACAACACAACTTTTATTTGCAGGTGCAAGCCAAAAGCTAAGAATACCGACAGAAATAGCACACTGACACCATTTATTATAAAAGAGTTTCATTGTTATTCACATATATATTAATACAAATGCATGTACAGTAAGTATTTGAATACAGACCCGAACACAGCATCCACATATTCCCCCACATGTTTCACGTTGCTTCCTCAGGGGGATAACTTCATAAAAATCCAAACACTCTTCAAATACCCATAGTATCCAATCACAGTTACTCTGGCACCTCCTTATCAAATTACCTTATCAATTGATAGTGGATCAATCAGATGCCCAAAGTATAGAACGTAATGGATTATCATCTGAATACTATTATACTCTATATATATGTTGGTAAGGCTGATTAGTCAGCCTGCATTTGTGGGAGGGGCGGAGGCTCTTCATATACGAGCCACAGCCTCACTCTCAGGCGTGTGTTTTTAGGTGCCATTAGCACACTAGCTTCTCTGGTGGTAGGATTCTTTCTTTGCAGCATGGAGCTTGTTATTTTGCTCTCTGCTACCGTAGCATGCACGCGCCATATTACGTAAGTAGGTTGGGCCGGGGCCGTCTCTCCAGGCTGGTCGGATCCGACTTTGCTAGCGAACGGGAGGCTTCACCTCAGAATCTGCTACCTCAGGTTTGCTCGTTTGGGCCTAAATACTTCCATTTGCTTTTCATTTGTTTGTTGGTAATAAGAGTTGGTTCCTATAACTCTTACAAGTTTCACTTTGCTTCGTTCGTCTCGTATGAAAAGTTTCTTTACAGCAATCCGGCTGAAGTAAGAGTTACCCGGGCTGCACCTGACGTCATGTTTGGAGATCGGACGCAGTGTTTATTGTTTAGGCCTCTTGCTGTAGCTGTTCCTTGCCATGTGTCTCCCCCCCCCCCTCCTTTTCCCCCCGCTACCACCATCTTTAAACTTCATGTATTTCACTTTCGTAAGCCGTGTACCGGGGTGGGCTCCCCAGGATACAGCAAAGTCACAGACATGGAAGCAACACTGACACCAGCTTTATATGCAAGAATATAAACTTTACTTTGGAAACAGTATTAACACAAGTACAAACAGTATAAGTAATACCCCAGGCCCACAGTCACCGTCCCTGTCCGAGGGACAGGCCTAGCCTGCTGGCGTACACAGCAGAGCCTACAAGTCATACTGTGCCGCTATAGAAGACACACCTAACCGGTGGCAGACGCAGCAGAGCCTGCAAGTCAATTACTGCGCTGCAGTTCAGTACAGCAAGGCCTAACAAAGCTATAACCCTATCTAACTAGCACATACAAGGCCTAGGCTAGTCTCTGTTACTTTAGGCGCCAAACAGTGAAGTACAATTGGTAATCAGGTGTACTGACCTGCGTCCGTTCTGGGCCCTAGGATGCCGCTTACCCGGGATGGCCACCAAGCTCTCAGCAACCGTGCGGCCTTGCTTGATGCTAAGGTTTTCTGTCCATACACTGGAACTGGTCTTCCTCGGACAACCTCTCTTTCAAAGTGCTGGATCCAGACAGGGGACAGCAGATGCTCTCCTTCCTTTGAGTGTCCATTCACTGCCGGACATCTGCAAGCCAGGATGGAATCTGATTCAGCCCCTCACAGCACAATCCTTCCACCATGTCAGATCAACACTTACTGGTTCACCCAGAAGCATGCTGACTGTGCTGCAAAACAGCGGCCTCTAGTGCCTGGAATGCCAAATGACAGCTCCAGTACAATTTAAACATAAATATACAGGCAGAGCTTATCCACAATCTCATACTTTCATGCTCCGCTGTTATCCTGAGCGGCTTTTACACTTTCGGCTTTTATTTAATGTCTTATGCTGCATCCGCACGTCCTACTGTACTGCACTTTTCTACTCTTGGTTCATATTCACTCAGATTGGTCTCACATTCAAGCTGCGCTCACCTGTTGGCTGTTACATCTCATTCCATCCCCAGCCGACAGCCGGATCCGTATTACATGCCTGTTATTACATGTTGTATACTCTGCTTACAGCCATAGCTGCTACTGTTACTCCGTTTTCATGCTCTGGACGCACCACCCTGGTGTTCCCACCTTGCTCCACTCACAACCAGAGCTGCGTTTATACCAATTTTCATGCTCTGCTTATACCCAAAGTTGTGTTCACACTTCTACTGCTACACCAGGTTGTATACCCCACTCGCCAAAGCCGCTTTCCATGTCTGCGGTCACATCAAGTTAATATTCCGTTCACATCCAAAGCTGCGTCCGCATGTCTGCTTTTCACATCTTGTCCTACACTCCTTTCACTACTAGAGCTGCGTCCACATGTCTGCTTTCGCATCACGTCAATACTCTGCTCACTTTCAGGTTGCATTTATACGTCTGCTTTATACCATGCTTTTCATGCGCTACCCATACTCGGAGCTGCGCCTATACCATGTTTTTAGGTACCACTCACATCCAAAGCTGCATTCACCCATTTGTTGTTACATCATGTGTTGTACTCTGCTCCCACTCAAAGCTGCATTCTCCTGTTTATTGCTACATCATGGTTTTGCTCAATCTCACCGGGGCAGTCTGCACCCACCGCTCTGGTACCTCTCTCCTGACAAACATAACTGCGTTCTTTTCAGGCTTACATTCCCTTCCTCGGTGGTCTGTCACATTCCATAGGCCTAGTTTCTGTTTAATCCTGGTTCGTATTCACTCAGACTGGTCTCCTGTTACTTCTGGTTCGTATTCACTCAGATTGGTCTCCTGCCCCAGTTCACCAAACAGCTCCTCAGCGGAGGTCAGTGGGCCGATAGGAGTAAGTTTCCTGCTATGTTTTCACAAGCTGTTCATTTGTTTGTCACGATAAGAGACTTCTCTTAGCGAACTTGCAATGCCCCAGGCATTTCATGTTTACGTTTATGGTTCGCGGTGGTTAGTGTTTTATGTATGCACGTGCTTCGGATTACTAATGTATATATTTTTAACGCCTGTTGGCAGTCATGTTCCTTAGGCCACCTTCTAGCCAATCCAATCATTCAAGTCGCTTCATATGCCATCAGGTCCGGCTTACGTTTTAATTTCTTATCGTCACCGCAATGTCATCCCTCTGGCTTCGGGGGCCCTATGACCGATCCGGCCTCATGGCTCCGGGGGCCCCTTGACCACTTTTCATGTTTTGTTTGTTAAGGGTACGACATGGTTGTAGGCTGGTTAGTGCCCCAGGTTTCTGTTGGAGGTTATGCGAGTCCATGTCTTTGTCTTTCTAGGTTATCGAGTCCCGGTTGCTTACTAAACCCGTTGGGTTAAGGCCCAATCTTTTCCCCAGCCGTCCTCAATTCTAAGGTTCGCATCCCGGCGGCTGCCCGGCCCCATGGGCCCCTGGTGGTTGCTTCAGCCCCATGGCTTCAGGGGTCTGACCAATGGGTGTCTGTCCACCTGTGCAGCTATGCTTTTGAATGACTCATAACTTTACCTGCTTGCCAGCTTACGTTATTAATTTTAGTTAATGTCCGTTATTTTCTGTCACGTTTCCCTTCGTCTTTTCAGGTCATGCAGTTGAACTATTGGGGTCACCTTCCACGTCGGTCAGGTCTCGTTCCTAACGATATTTCGCCTTGCATGTTATTCAGGCCACGTAGTTTATCTTGGGTACCGCCCATGGTTTAATTCACGTGCACCTTATTCATGTCACTTTTCATAGTTATAATTCTAAAAAAAAAAAAAAAAAAAAAAAAAATCGGCCCCATGGCTTCGGGGCCCGACGACTGCTTCGGCCCCATGGCTTCGGGGGCCCGACGACTGCTTCGGCCCCATGGCTTCGGGAGCCCGACGACTGCTTCGGCCCCATGGCTTCGGGAGCCCGACGACTGCTTCGGCCCCATGGCTTCGGGGGCCCGACGACTGCTTCGGCCCCATGGCTTCGGGGGCCCGATGACTGTTTTCAAACCTGCTGGGCTGATTGCCTGGTTGGTTGTCCATCTGTGCATCTAGGCTGATTTGGCCCCTATGTATCGCACACATACCTGCTTCCCTAATTTTCTAATTATCCATGTTGATCGCTCCATGTTGATCCATGGCTTCGGGGGCCCGACGACCTGCTTCGGCCCCATGGCTTCGGGGGCCCGACGACCTGCTTCGGCCCCATGGCTTCGGGGGCCCGACGACCTGCTTCGGCCCCATGGCTTCGGGGGCCTGACGACCTGCTTCGGCCCCATGGCTTCGGAGTCCCGACGACCTGCTTCGGCCCCATGGCTTCGGGGGCCCGACGACCTGCTTCGGCCCCATGGCTTCGGGGGCCTGACGACTGTTTTCAAACCTGCTAGGCTGATTGCCTGGTTGGTTGTCCATCTGTGCATCTAGGCTGATTTGGCCCCTATGTATCGCATACATACCTGCTTCCCTAATTTCCTAATAATCCATGTTGATCGCTCACTTCATGTTTTGACCGCAAACTGGTCCGGTTCGCCCTACAGCATTATTGTCATGTCTTACGCAGATATTTCGTCTTTCTTTAATTGTTCATGCTTTCGTTCAGGTCCTGCCAGAGGAAGAACAAGTAGGGCAATTCGCTCTAGCATTTCAGTCTCTGATCGTAGTCGATCATATCTTGTCAACCAGGTCCCTGCGCAAAGTCTTTGCCTTTTTACCACGACCAGGAATTCATTTTCGCCAGTAGCTTCATTGCATTGCATTCCCTCACTCATGGGAGGGCATAGACAGAACTTGTATATTATGGCTTCATAGCTTCTTGCCCCACTAACCTCCGACTCCCTACAACCACGTTGAATCGGATTTTGGACAAGGTCCAGCATTTTCTCACGGTAGAAGATTCAGATAGTAGGTCGGTCTTCACGTCTCAAGCGTAAAAACAATTCTCAGGGGCGCACAGTAGAACAAAGCGCGGATAGCTGTTGTCTGGGGAACTATTCAAGGATTCTCTTCCTATCTACATAGTTCTTTTGGCCCTCATTCCTGCATAGTCTAGGCAGTTGGGTTTCGGTCCCACGACCTCCTGACGCTAGGGCATTGCCAGTACTCGCACTAGAATCAAACTTTACAAGTTTCAGTTGGTTCATGATCCATTTCACAACGTATTCTCGGTCCTCCATTCCGCTTTGGTGCAGTATCCGCAATATTGAGCATCATGTCTCTGGCCTTGTCATCCACAAGATGGGTTGTAGGTTTCCTACTGGTCTTGCCTCACATACCCCGAATTTTCGCTTTAGATCCCGGATGCCTTGCAGTTGGCTTGGGGATTAGTTTGTACATGCCATTCAAATTCCTTTTCTACCCTACTTGGCTTGGTTTTTGCCCACTTATAGGCCTACCCACGATCATGGCTTAGGGCACACAACAAGCCATTTAGTCAGGTCAGCTAAGACACGCCTAGCTGGGTTAGGTTGTTCCCGTTGTTTTCTCCGTAGGGTTCTTCGGATACCTCTTGGCCGTAGCCATGACCACAAATATATATATATATATATATATATTATACTATATATTTTTATTTTATATAGACTAATAGAGGCCACTATGCTTTTCAATTAACTAAAAAATGTATACACTACATTTTATGCACTTATATAACGCTGACATATTCCGCAGCGCTTTACAGACATTAGCATCCAACTGTCCCCAATGGGGATCACAATCTAAGTTCCCTATCAGTATGCCTTTGGAGTGTGGGAGGAAACCCATGCAGACACAGGCAGAACATACAAACTCCATACAGATGTTGTCCTTGGTCAGATTCAAACCTAGGACCCCAGCGCCGCAAGGCACCAGTGCTAGCCAGTGAGCCACCACACTGCCCATATATTCTGATGATATTAAAGGAGTTGTGAAGTGGAAAGGTATTGATTACCTATTCTCAGGCTAGGTGATCAATACAAGATCGCCGGGGATCCGACTCCCAGGCCGCACTGCCGATCAGCAGTTTGAAAAGGTAGTGGCGCCTGTGTGAGCGCTTCTGCCTCTTCAGAATTACCTGTGCTCCTTTGCAGTAGCGGCACAGTGTAATTACAAAGTACAACCTTTCATCCTATTCACTTGAAGCAGGCCATAGACAATAGGTGGGTCATTTACTATCCAGAAATACACCTATATCAGGCGTATATCTGGCACAGATTGTGGCGCAATTTGGTTACTTGGTGGAAGGGGACGGGCCGGCATGCCCATCTTCTTTATCATTTTCTACGCCTGTTTTGGGCAGTGTAGAAAATGGTCTAAATGTAAGCCAGCAAGGAAGCTTAGACTGGCGCTGGATACACCGAAGTTATGTAGAGAACTTCGGCGGATCCACCACCAGCTATAGGGGTTCTTAAGACCAGCATCTAAAATAAATGACCTCCTAGATTTTTATATTCAGATATTTTTTATTTTTTTTGGGTGGAATTCAACAAATTTATATTGGACTGTCAAACACGCACGTCATAAAATCACCCATTATGCAGATGAGCGCATTTCTTGAAATTCATCTCAGGCCAGAATATAAGCGGTCGGTTAACAATTTATTACCGCCGTCTATCATGCATTTACCCATAGCCACATATGTTACTGTCACTTTGACAGTACTTATGCTGTATTGGCATTAAAGAGCTTGAAAGGGGTAAGATACAGTCCTACATACATACAGTCCTGTCATACACAACTTTTCAGGGCAATATAAGCACTTTCATTTCATGTCAAAAGTATTCGTACCTGACCTGAATGTAACAAATCGTTCATTAGAATCAGACCCGAAGCAGATTTCAAGAAATTTGCTCATCTGTATTAATAATACAGTATTTTCATAATTTTATGACTTGTGTGTTTGACAGTCCCCTATAAGTTTTGTTGGATTCCGCAAAAAAAACAAAAAAGCACAAGATGAAAATAACAATCTAGTGTATATGACCTGCTTCAGTTTCACTTACATCAAATTTCAGTCTGACACCAATATTTCAGGCAGGAATTGCCATAGAAAGACAACTGTCTCTAATTGCATATTAAAGTGATCCCTTTTTTTTTGCATTTAAAGGGCAACCTGTCATCGTGAAAATGCAATGTAAGCTACAAGCGGCATGTTATAGAGCAGGAGGAGCTGAGCAGTTTGATATATAGGTTTACAGGAAAATATTCAGTATGACTTGTATTTTATTCATTTATATTTCTGCTCATTCTGAACTTTGAAGTCCAGGAGGCGGTCCGATCAGTGATTGACAGCCATCTCTGTGTACACAGTCATAGAGGGAAGGCTGTCAATCACTGATAGGACCGCCTCTTCAACTTCAAAGCCCAGAGTTAGCAGGAATATAAATTAATACATTCTAAGTTATACTGAATCTTTTGTCAGAAAACTATATATATCAATCTGCTCAGCTCCTTCTGGTCTATAACAAGCTGCCTTCAGCTCAGACACCATATTTAGGCCTCATGCACACGACCGTTGTGTGCATCCGTGGCCGTTGTGCCGTTTTCCGTTTTTTTTCACGGACCCATTGACTTTCAATGGGTCCGTGGAAAAATCTGAAAATGCACCGTTTGGCAGCCGCATCCGTGAGCCGTGTTTCCTGGCCGTGAAAAAAATAGGACCTGTCCTATTTTTTTCACGGCCAACGGTTCACGGGCCCATTCAAGTCAATGGGTCCGTGAAAGAACACGGATGCACACAAGATTGGCATCCGTGTCCGTGATCCGTGGCCGTAGGTTTTAGTTTCATACAGACGGATCCGAAGATCCGTCTGCATAAAAGCTTTTTCAGAGCTGAGTTTTCACTTCGTGAAAACTCAGATCCGACAGTATATTCTAACACAGAGGCGTTCCCATGGTGATGGGACGCTTCTAGTTAGAATACACTACAAACTGTGTACAAGACTGCCCCCTGCTGCCTGGCAGCACCCGATCTCTTACAGGGGGATATGATAGTACAATTAACCCCATCAGGTGCGGCACCTGAAGGGGTTAATTGTACTATCATATCCCCCTGTAAGAGATCAGGGCTGCCAGGCAGCAGGGGGCAGACCCCCCCCTCCCCAGTTTGAATATCATTGTGCGGCCCCCCCCTCCCCTGTTGTTAACTCGTTGGTGGCCAGTGTGCGCACCCCCCTCCCTCCCTCCCTCTATTGTTTTAATACATTGGGGCCAGTGTGCGCGCGCCCCCCCAACCCCCCCCTCCCTCCCTCTATTGTTTTAATACATTGGGGCCAGTGTGCGCACCCCCCCAACCCCCCCCCCCCCCTCCCTCCCTCTATTGTAATAATAGCATTGGGGCCAGTGTGCGCACACACCCCCCCCCCCCCCCCCCCCCGATCATCGGTGGCAGCGGAGTAGAAGATTTTCATACTTACCTGGCTGCTGGCTGCTGCGATGTCTGCGTCCGGCCGGGAGCTCCTCCTACTGGTAAGTGACAGCAATGCGCCGCACAGACCTGTCACTTACCAGTAGGAGGAGCTCCCGGCCGGACACAGAGATCGCAGCAGCCAGCAGCCAGGTAAGTATGAATCTTCTACTCCGCTGGCACCGATGATCGGGGGGGGGGGGGACACACTGGCCCCAATGCTATTATTACAATAGAGGGAGGGAGGGGGGGGGGTTGGGGGGGCACGCACACTGGCCCCAATGCTATTATTACAATAGAGGGAGGGAGGGGGGGCGCGCACACTGGCCCCAATGCTATTATTGCAATAGAGGGAGGGAGGGAGGGGGGTGCGCACACTGGCCACCAACGAGTTAACAACAGGGGAGGGGGGGCCCACTGGCCACCAATGAGTTAAAAACAGGGGGGGGGGTCTGCCCCCTGCTGCCTGGCAGCACCTGCCAGGCAGCAGGGGACAGTCATGTACACAGTTTTTTTGTATATTCTAACCTGAAGCGTCTCCATCACCATGGGAACGCCTCTGTGTTAGAATATACTGTCGGAAATGAGTTTCACGATGTAGCTCATATCCGACAGTATATTCTAACATAGAGGCGTTCCCATGGTGATGGGGACGCTACAAGTTAAAATATACCATCGGATTGGAGAAAACTCCAATCCGATGGTATAACAGAACTCCAGACTTTACATTGAAAGTCAATGGGGACGGATCCGTTTGAAATGGCACCATATTGTGTCAACATCAAACGGATCCGTCCCCATTGACTTGCATTGTAATTCCGGACGGATCCGTTTGGCTCCGCACGGCCAGGCGGACACCAAAATGACTTTTTTTTCATGTCCGTGGATCCTCCAAAAATCAAGGAAGACCCACGGACGGAAAAACGGTCACGGATCACGGACCCACGGACCCCGTTTTTGCGGGCCGTGAAAAAAAACTGTCGTGTGCATGAGGCCTTAAAGTGACAGGTTGCCTTTAAACACATCTAAGGTTTTAAATTTTATCTAAACAGAGATGGAAAATTTGAAAAAGGACAATCAATGTACTCTTGAGATGCGATTTTAAGACACAGCCCTGTTTATCAGCTGCTCTTAGCCCACCTGAGAGCAGTGGACAGACAGCAGCTCAAGATGACCCACCAAAACATCATTTTCAGCTTGATGCCAGGCCCAGTATATAACCAAGCAATAAATGTGCTCAAAACTTGTAATCCATACAACATATGTACAGTATATTCACTGATTCTGCTTAGTTATGTACAGATTGCCATACATGATTATATGTGTATGATCATAATGATTCCAAAGGCACCATTATATGGACACAACATACTGTATATAAACAGTTGCAGTGCACTGTACTTATAATAAACTTTTATTTTCAGACCCTTCTGTTTTATATAGTACTGTAAAATAAAAATATACAAAAAAAAATAATCCCTTCCCTTGCAGCTTCAGGGTTAGGGATAAGCTGATGTCATTCCAGATGCTGCTGGATCAATTTGGTTGCCGCACGCAATTCCAAACTTGAATCCATCTCTAACTCCAGTTATTCTCTTAGTGTAGTTTTGTTTAAGATCCAGAAATGCCTGTGGCGCCAAGTATTTTTTACATTAAAACAATCCTTTTAAACTTTGTGTCCTTATATAAAGGTGTCAGATACCATTTGTATCTCTTTATCACTTTGTATGAATTTTCCTGTGACTGTGTACATACACTTATATTCCCTGGTAACTTGTCCTGCTCAATGCGACGTCGCCTGTGGTGACCATGTGATGTGATGTCTCATTGAGATGCACAGAGTTAAAGGGTGAAGACCAGAACTTTTTCAGATCTCATACTGTTAGGGAGGAATATGGCTTCATGGACCATAACAGCTAAGCTTTCTTCTTCTAACTCCTTCAATGTGCCTGCATGAGTATATACATTGAGGGCATTTACATCCAAATGTTCATGCTAGTATGTTATTGGGCTGTACAGAATACCAATGTAGCAAACGTTAACTTATTATTTATAAAGCATTACATACACAGTTGCAGCAAACCTTAAGTGGTCAGTGTTGGTTCAAAAACCTTTCCATAAGTCAACGGTACAGTGAGTAAAAGAAACTTTGTAATACATCTCATCAGAAAAAAAAATGCTTCTTTCTCCCCCTCTTAAACTAACATTCTTTGCTAAGTCTGTCTTCAGAGACAAGACAAACTGTCAGCTCACTGAAGGATCAGATTACATGCTGCCCATAGACTATGGAGGGAGAGGGATGAGGAGAAGTAAGATGTAATCAGAGAGAGCAGATTAAAAAAAAAAAATAAAAAAAAAAGAGACACATGTGTTGCCCATAGAAGTCAACCAAGAGAGCAGAGGTATGCTGTTAGAGGGAGAAAGGGCATTGTTCTCTGATATAGTACAAGGTTTCTTGTATTCTATTAACCTGTACTATTCTTTTACGCAATGTATGTTGACATCACAGTGACCATTTCACTTGAATTTGTTGGCTTTTGCTGTGTTAAGTGTCAACTTAAAGTTTGTTAGAACTTTGTATTTAATGTTTTACTAGAATCAAGTTAAAGATTGCTAAGTCTGGGTTCTATACCTTAGAGCTTTGCACCTATGAGTTGAAGCTCCATCTCATAGACACTTTCACACTTGTGTTTAACTTTTCCGGTATTGAGATCCGGCAGAGGATCTCAATACCAGAGAAAAACGCTTCCGTCTTGTCCCCATTCATTGTCAATGGGGAAAAAACTGAACTGAACAGTTTGGCTGCTTTCCATCACCAGTGTCACAGCTGGCGGTGGGGGAAACCCCCAGCCGTGCGGTGCCAGGAGATGATAGGGTTACCCCTTGGCCGGGACCACAGAGTTAGGGAGCAGGTCACCTCCTATTGCGTCCCTAACGCTGACCCTGACTCCTGTCAGTATGAGCCGACCTTGGTGGTAGGAGGGCTCATACGCCGGAACCTAAAAGTCCCTACGAGCCCTCAAGTCGGCCCTGAACTAGGGGACAGAGTCAGACGCCCTACTCCTCCTAGGCACGGAGGAGCAGGAGTCTCAACGGCCAAGCAACACAGGGGGAACATCAACAGACATATGGAAATGACAGGTAAGTGAGACTAGTCCTGCACTTACCTGCCACAGACACACAAACCTGGAACCCATGAACAAGTGCTGATGTCCACAGCAACATAAAGGACACAGCACACACCAGACATCACACGGGAACCCAGGAAACCATATGCTGCACCAACAAAGAGACCACACAAACATCTTCTGAACACCAAACATGAATATAACTAACGAAGATTTATGAACAGAAGGATGGTCCCCACCAAGCAGATGGAGGAGACAGGAGGCTGCTCCAGCCAGCATGGCTGAGAGCAACCTACTGAACCAAGCCAGGGACTGAGGCTTTATAGGCCAGGTGGCCACACCCACGGTCAAACACACCCAGTGACTCACAGACACACTGGGAAGGGAGTTAACCCTTCCTACACCACAGAAGGGAAAACATACATAAAGGGGAAAGCACACAAACTCACTCACCTGTCTCCGACGGCAACGGCATGCGTGGCAACCATGTCCTCAAGAACAGCCAACGGGCCGAGACACTTCCACAGCATGCAAACATCACCAGACGTTGCCGCGGACAACCGCAGGTGAAGGGAGGAGTCCAAGTGCATACAAACACCACCTCGTGCACAACAAACAGACAAAGGGAGTGCACACAAAAACACGTTGTCAAGGGCAACCACACGCATGCCTATTGTCCGCGGCAACCGCACCTGAGGCAACAACGAAGTGCTCCCAGCTGCGGTTGACAACAGAAAACCGCGGGCAACAGCATGCGGCACCCAAGGAGTCACGACCAAGACCAAGGGTCGTGACAACCAGAGAGCAAACCGCAGCAAGCTTTGGTTTACTTTTCGTCATGGGATGTGAAGAAAAACGGATCGACAAGGCATGACACACAATGCAAGTCAATGGTGCCAGATCTGTTTTTTTGGACACAATAGAAAACTGATCCATCCCCCATTGACTTTAAATGGTGTGCATGATGGATCCGTCATTGCTATTTTAAAGATAATACAACCGGATCCGTTCATAACAGATGCAGCCGGTTGTATTATCAGTAACGGAAGTGTTTTTTCTGATCCCTTGCTAGTAGCCTTATTAGTTTTATATGCAGAGTGAATCCACAACTAGCCAATACTGCGGTGCAGGAAGTGATGTCAGGCAGGCGTATTTGTTATTTACAGTGGTGCTAAAGGGTTTTCCAACAGAGAACACTTATCTCCTATCCATATAAGTGTTTGATCCAGGGGCGTACCTAAAGGCTCATGGGCCCTGGTGCAAGAGTTCAGCTTGGGCCCCCTTCCCTCAGAGCTTTGTGGCCAGGGCAAGGGAAGCACATAGTCTTCGTGCTGCCTGAGGCAGAAATTGAAACGGCAACCCCCCCCCCCCCCATGCCAAATTCTTGACCTAACCCCTTCCCTCCAGTCAGAGGTATAACTTGAACAGCATGCACTTTCTATAATGCTGGTGTCTTCAAATGCGGCACAAGGGTCTTTGGGCCCCCTCAGGTTCCTGGGCCCGGTAGCGACTGCTACCTCTGCACGCCCTATAGCTACCCCCTGGTTTGATCACTGGAGATTCAACGAGATTCTAGGTGAATGCCTAATACAGTGCTCCATGGTGATGGGGGGGTGTCTATGTAACTAGCTGGTTGGGAGGAAGTGGAGATGATGCGAAGTGAATCTTACAAATCGATTTGTCTCATCAACAAGAGTTCTTCACCTGTGAAGGGCTGTCCCCATTGCTGAAGAAGCAGAAAAAGGAGCAGTGCATCATGGGTTTGGTTGGATACAGCAACAGGAAGTGCTACCTACAGGATGTGAAACAACCAGAGTGATTGGTTTACACGGTGGAAACTGGTCAGGAGAGTCCAAATTGTAAAATAAAACAAGGGAAGATGTGCATGAGGTAATCAACTACATGAGAATATCTGCTAAAAGCCGTAGTAATCCATGGTTTAGTGGTTTTCCACCATAATTTTGCAAAGATGTGATTTATTTGCCAACATACAGTATGGTGAAAACTCTTCTCTGGCACTTTGGAACTATGTGACCACTTTTTGTCTCTCTGTGTAGGCAAAACATGGCACTCTATAGGTGTGTAGACTTTATTTGACTCTATGTGAAGTTAAAGCACTTCAGCAAATGGCATTTATCATGTAGAGAAAGTTAATACAAAGCACTTACTAATGTATTGTTATTATCCATAATGCCCCCTTTGCTGGCTGGAATTATTTTTCCATCACATTATACACTGTTCATATCCAGGGGTTACGACCACCCTGCAATCCACCAGCAGTGGTGGCCGTGCTTGCACACTATAGGAAATGTGCCAGGCTATTCACAGTCCTGCAGTCCTGGCCACCAGAGAGGCTGGTGCCTTTTCCTAGCGTGTGCAAGCATGGGCACTATATGATAAATGCCATTTGCTGAAGTGAGACAACCCCTTTAAAATACCACTATGAGAGCTATGTGGCTCTATTATGTGCCTGTAGCCAGAGACCCCCATTATGTGCCAGTAGCCACCAGTATTGTACACAAAAAAAATATTAACACTTATACTTACCTCCTTGGCAGTGATGCGATGCAGGACTCTTCCGGCCTGTGTCCCACGCTGTATGGCTCAGGCGGTGCGATGACGTCATCGCGCTGCCTGCGCCAGCCTCTGATAGGCTGCCAGCCTAGTACCTGCAGCCTATCAGAGGAAGGGAAAGGGACACGCCTCTCCCTCCCCTGCCTCAGCACAGTCATCTGTATCACTGTCCTGAGGACGGTGATACAGATTACTATGGAGATGAACGCTTCCACAATGGAAGCGTTCATCTCCCTGTGCCCTGCCGCGCCCCCCACTTCTGAGCAGCTCGGGGGGGGGGGGGGTAATTTCCCCGTTGCCCCCCCCCTGGATCCGCCAGTGCTGCAGAGGCAGAACTCAGTTCACAGATTTCCAGGGCCCCCTTGCCCCCCCCTGCAGACGCCGGTCCATACCAGCTTTGTGATTTCCATTATATATGGAAACCACAAGATAGTGCTGGATCCACTGCGCGACAGACACAGATGGTGACCAGTGGACCCGATTAACATATAATGGTGCTGCCAGGTTCCACTACAGTATCTACTATGCATGCATGCAGAGCTATCTTACCATCGAAGATGTATGGTTAGCAAATCAGACTAATAAACTTGATTTAGATGTTCTGCTTGAAGCAAAAAGTCTGGATTTTCAGCACCGTTCTATTGCCCTGCTGGGTATCATGTTGCCCGCCAAGGAAACCCCTTATGCAGTAAACCTAGTAATGTCAATGTAATATTACAGATATTGCCAGCAGAGGACACCAAAATGTGAGTGAATGAGGACCATAAGGCTTCAATAGCCAGTACAATACACTATTTACCCAGACAGTATGACACTGAAGTATGAAGTATGACACTTTCTGGGCACTGCCTGGCAATCCCTGGCACCAAAATGCAAAGAAAAGAAACAAACTTCAGTTAGCTCACCCCACGGCGGTATAACACCTATAATTAGGTATATCCACCAGGAACATCTGCAGAACATCTGCAAACCCAAAAGTCACATTAATCCACAAGCATGTGCAGTACTGTAAGGGTGACATCATACGTCAAGTAATTTTTCTTGAAGTAAATACCAGTGAAAATCTTCACTAAAATCTGCAATGAAATCCACTTGTGCTGTCATAGTTTGAGCCACAGATTTCACTTTTGTAAGGCAGTGAATAGAATCCACGGTAGAACTCCCTTTGGTCAGATGCAGCCTGCCTTGTATCCATAGTGGATTTTTTACAATGTGACATAATAATACATGGCAATATGGGTATATGTGCACTGAGTGCATTTTTTCAGCAAAATATGACAGCAGAGACAATGTAGTATACACTATGCATCTATACACTGTAGGGGAGATTTATTGGTGTTTTCTGACATCAGTGTTAATAAGATATCTCATTAGGGTATAATGTCCACACGAGTTTGCAGCATCCTCAGTAGGTGTACCAGAAAATGAAATCTGCACCAACAATGATCTGGAATGCATTTCAGGTGTAATGTTGACATGTATAATGTAAAAGTATACGGTCCATGGAGGTCTCTGCCATGGCCCACCTTTTCCCATCCACACAGAAATCAGTTTTTCGTAAAATGGGGAAAACTTGAAAACTTTGGGGGAAAGACAAGACAAGCTAAAATGTGCAACTTTTCAGCACTTTCTGGGATCCCACAATGATACATTCCCGCTATGTATATACAGTGAGGAACAGAAGTTTTTGAACACCCTGCGATTTTGCAAGATCTCCCACTTAGAAATCATGGAGGGGTCTGAAATACACATTGTAGTTGCATTTCCACTCTGAGAGACAGAATAAAAAAAAAAGGAAATCACATTGTATGATTTTTAAATAATTTATTTGTCTTGCACTGCTGAACATAAGTATTTGAACTCTTGAGAAACAGCAAATACCTGTGCCTTTAAAAAGTCCACCTCTACTCCACTCATTAATCGAACTTAGTAGCACCTGTCTGAGCTCTTTAAAGACACCTGTCCACCCCACAGTCAGTCAGACGCCAACTACTACCATGGGCAAGACCAAAGAGCTGTCAAAAGACACCAGAGACAAAATTGTGAACATCCACAAGGCTGGAAAGGGCTACAGGGAAATTGCCAAGCAGCTTGGTGAAAATAGATCAACTGTTAGAGCAATTGTTAGAAAATGGAAGAGGCTAAAGACGACTGTCGGTCTCCCTCGGACTGGTGCTCCATGCAAGATCTCGCCTCGTGGAGTATAACTGATAAGAAAGGTGAGGAATCAACCCAGAACTACAAGGAATGAGTTGGTCAATGACATAAAGAGAGCTGGGACCACAGTTTCAAAGGTCACTGCCGGTAGAACACTACGCAGTCATGGTTTCAAATCATCCATTGCATGGAAGGTTCCCCTGCTCAAGTCACCACATGTCCAGGTTCCCCCTAAGTTTGCCAATGACCATCTGGATGATCCAGAGGAGGCATGGGAGAAAGTCATGTGGTCACGAGACTAAAGTAGAACTTTTTGGTCTAAACTTCACTCATCGTGTTTGGAGGAAAAAGAAGGATGAGCTGCATCGCAAGAACACAATCCCTACTGTGAAGCATGGGGGGTGGTAACATCATGCTTTGGGGGTGCTTTTCTGTGAAGGGGACAGGACGACTGCACTGTATTAAGGAGAGGATTTATTATGAGATTTTGAGCAACAACCTCCTTCCCTCAGTCAGAGCACTGAAGATGGCTCGTGGCATGGTCTTCCAACATGACAACAACCCGAAGCACACAGCCAGGATAACCAAGGAGTGGCTCTGTAAGAAGCATATTAAGGTTCTGGAGTGGCATAGCCAGTCTCCAGGCCTAAATCCAATAGAACATCTTAGGAGGGAACTGAAACTCCTTGTTGCTCAGCGACAGCCCCGAAACCTGACAGATCTGTTTGAGAAAGGCTCGTATTGTGAGCCGAAATGCGCGTCACATAATTGCATTGTATGTGACGATTAAAATATTCAATTGGCAGAAGACTAAGTGAGTGCCGGTCTCTTTTTCCAATACATGTGGGATTGTTATCTCAGACAGGTGCACCACGCTTCCTGAACAGAGTGCCGGCTGACCATTACCCGATTGCTAGTTATTCACAGTCAAAATTGTTTTTCTTTAAATATAATCGAATGTGACACCAGATATGAATGGCGCTGAAGTGACACTATGCACTGGCACTGGGCCTTAAACACACAAACACGTGTGTGCAACTGACTGCTAGTTTTTAATAGTCAAAATTGTTGTTTTTCTTTAAATATACCATCTAGAGGAGATCTGTGTGGAGGAGTGTGCCAAAATCCCTGTTGCAGTGTGTGCAAACCTGGTCAAGAACTACAGGAAACGTTTGACCTCTGTAATTGCAAACAAAGGCTTCTGTACCAAATATTAACACTGATTTTTTCAGATGTTCTAGTACTTGTTCAGCAGTGCAAGACAAATAAAGTCTTTAAAAATCATACAATGTGATTTCCTGAATTTTAAAAATAAATTCTGTCTCTCAGAGTGGCAATGCACCTACAATGTGAATTTCAGACCCCTCCATGATTTCTAAGTGGGAGAACTTGCAAAATTGCAGGGTGTTTAAATACTTCTGCTCCTCACTGTATGTATGTATCTATATCACTCACTGGACAGGCAAAGAGTGCATCATTTATGTAGGTACGATGCATCTCGATTTCACCACTTTGCCTAATAGAATAAATGCATCTTAGGAAACCCTTTGCAATATAATCCCTGTAGAGAAAATATATTCTCTTTAACATCGGGCTATAAAATTGTTCTACTTCAGTAGTTCTTACAAACGTTTCTATAGTTGAGTCTGCCTGTTACACAAATAAATGAATCCATATTTTTTCTTGGGAAAGAATTCCAGAGCTTCTAGAAACCATCTTCACCATGGAAATGTTTAGACCTCTTTAAAATAGAGGCTTTTTCTTTATCGAGTAGTATTTATTTAATACACTTTATGTTACAGGAGGACTCGCGTCTCCCGTTTCCCGCTTTACTCAGGCTACACTAAGGCGTACGTCTGTTCCTTCTCTACCCCACAATTCATTTATATATATATATATATATATATATATAAATATGAGCCTAATCCTTTTTCCAAGAATAGCATGCTCTGTGGCACCATGCCACTTGCTCTCTATCCGACTGTATGTCTTAGTTAAATAAATATAATCTTCATCCTCTCACCAAGAATAGCAGCTATCATTGGCAAGAATAATTTGGCTGACTATCTGTGAGCAGTATACTAATGTTCAGACCAACCAGTCTAACATGTTTACTAGAAAGCTTGCTGGTTACAACAGAATTTACCAATAGTTGGCATTTCCAGAATTAAAGAGCTTGTTTGGGATTAGAAAAGCATGGTTGCTTTCTTCTAAAGAACAGTGCAACGCCTGACCACGGGTTGGGTGATGTATTGCAGCTGAACCCCATTCACGTCAATACAATTAAAGACTCTAAGTTAGTCTGAAACGCGTAAGAATTTCCACGATGTGCACGTCTTGTTTTTTAAAAAAATTCTATCAATAAAGCTTGCATTATTTTATCTACATAAGCGGTTGCTGGATACCTTTTCTCTTTGGATACAGATCGTTTAGCTGAGCTACCAAACATTGACAGGTTTGGTGCTGATTCAGGAGGAAAGGAACCATCTTCTTCAGGACAACACCTTTAGTAGTCTTAATCATTCAATTGACTTTAGTAAAATCAAACAGTTAATAGTTGGAAACAAATAGTTAAAATTCACAGCTTTTTTTTTAAAGCCTGAGGAGCGTGCTTTCTACACCCGTGCAACACGATCGTGCAGCGTGCCACACAAAAACGTGCACAAGGTTACGGTCTATCGCAGGCCCGCTACATAAGAGAAGGGCCCCCCATAAACCTTTACCAGTCCCTCTAGGCCAGAAGACAGAGACAAAAAGGCAACCCCCAGCCAAAGCCGAGAGTACATCCAGGCAACCCTCAGCTGAAGCCAAATCTGTGCTTCGGCCTTCACCCAAGCTGCCATCCATGGTGTCAGCAGGGAGCTCGACTACTAGGTCTGGGCTCTCCCCAGAGGGGGAGCCCACATCTAATACAGATAAATCACCAGCTTATGCATTTTAGACCTACAGGGCACTTGTTCAAAGCATAAATAAATAGGCCGTTGGGGGGTACTGTCTCTCCGTTCAGGTGTCCGCTCGTGAGCTCCGTTTGAAGGGGCTCACAAGCGGCCCTGAACGCAGCCGTCTGGCCCTAATGCATTCTCAGTGGACGCGGATCCGCTCAGAATGCATCCGTCTGCCAGCGCTCAGCCTCCGCTCCGCTCAGTGAGCGGACACCTGAACGCTGCAAGCAGCGTTAGGGTGTCCGCCTGGCCGTGCGGAGGCGAGCGGATCCGTTCCGACTTATAATGGAAGTCAATGGGGACGGATCCGCTTGAAGATGACACCATATGGCTCAATCTTCAAGCGGATCCGTCCCCCATTGACTTTCAATGTAAAGTCTGAACGGATCCGCTCAGGCTACTTTCACACTTAGACATTTTTCTAAGTTATAATGCAGACGGATCCGTTCTGAACGGAGCCACCGTCTGCATTAACGGATCCGCTCGAACGCTAGTGTGAAAGTAGCCTTAGTCAGCTTGAGGAGACTTATAGGTCATAAATGCTCCTCTGGAATTCTGGGAGGGAAGAAATGCAAATGAGCTCTTAACAAGCTCTGCCTCTAATGCCATCAGATGTAAGGCAGCTATCCTATAAGTCAATGTTTGACCCTTTAAATAGGCCTCGAGACCTGACTCAGATATTAAATAAGCCTGAAACACGTACTTGGTGATTTTTCTGTCGGATGTGGCTTTCCACTATTTTCCAAATAAATCTTCCATGTAACAGAACTTGTCTTGCTGGATGCTATTTCTTCTTTTACCAGGCACAGTCCATGCCTCAAGCCTGTAAAGGTCGGTTTCTGTTGGGCTTTCTTTTTTCAAATGCAGTGGACTTTACTTTAGGAAGCAAAGTGCATTTTTGAACAAAGATAATAAGGGAATGCTTTAATACAGTTGGATGTATTCCATTATTGTAGACCAAGCAACTACTATGGGGCCAGGGGGTGGGGGACCCCGGTGCGGGACTTCTCTCTGCAACATGAACTAACTGCGTTTTCATGCAGTCACCACAGTTAAGTGCAAAGACATTATTACAGCTACCACTGCAGACAATGGTAACTGCCTAAATTCCTATGCATTGATGTCCCCCTAGTGGTGTCAGCAGGCAGCCTATTTTCTAATGTATTACGTGACAGAAAGCAGGAAACTTAGAACAGTGTGGGGAGAGTTATCAGTCTATGTATGCCAGTTGTCAGGTGTAAATATGTTGATCAGATTGAGTGCCATATTTTTGAAGCATCTGTTTCAATTGTTTCAATATAGAAGATGGATAAAGTGGTATGGTCAAAGATGACATGTGAGCTCAGGATTTTTTGTTTTGTTTTGTTTTGTTTTTTGTTGGTTTTTCACTCCCTGTTTCCGGGGCCAAAACATTTTTATTTTTCTATTCACATACAGTAGCTGTATGAGGGGTTGTTTTTTGCAGGACAGCTTGAAAAAAAATTCTAAATGGGGCGAGCAAATTCAATTCTGCAACAGTTTTATGGGTTTTGTTTTTACTTTCCTTATATGATAAAACTGACCGGTTACTTTCATTTTCCTGGTCAGTGTGATTACGGCAATACCGCATATGTATAGTTTTTGTTGCGTTTTAATACTGAACAAAAATAAAAACCTTATTTTTTTTTCTTTTCATCTCCATGTTCACCATATTCTGACCCCTATGACTTTTTTGTAGTTATGTGTACAGAGCTATGTGAGGGCTCATTTTTTGGCGGGGCAATCTATAGTTCATTGAAACCATTTTTTGGGGTGTGTATGAATTTTTGATCACTTTTTATTTAATTTTTTTGTGGGATTTTTTCTGCCATATGGGATAAATATTTTCAGATCTTAATAGTATGGGCGTTTTAACATGTGGCGATGCACATAATGTGTATTTTTTTATTATGTATTTTTTTATGTTTTCATCTTTTTAAAAACACATTTTCTTTACACTTTTTTTATAGTCCCCATAGGGAACTATAACACTAAATCATCTTAGAAACGAAAGTGCGGCAGCCTCCTATCATTGAAGAATACAGAGGCTGTACGCACTCTGGCTTCCCTGATCCTCGCAGGGTAGCCAGAACACACCCGGAAGTGTGCGCTTCTGTGTTTTTGTGCCTCCAGACGCTATGGGCACGTTTGATCATGGCATCTGAGGGGTGAGTAGCCGAGGTCTGGCTGTGTGAAACTTCAGGCACTGGGTTGCCATGGCACCCGCTCTGCTCCGGAGCTGGCTCCATGTTTAAAGACCCAACATGTAATGTACTATTACATCACATGTTGGGAAGTGCAACTTTTGAATAAAAATTTCTTTCACCTCAATTAATTCATCAGAAATCTGGGTCTCACTCTTTGTGTTCCACGCTGCCTGGGAATTTGATTGATCAGAGTGATATAGCAAAATATAAAATACATAAAAGGGAATCTGTCACCATCATCAGGGTTGCCAACCATCCAGAAATTTTTGGACGGTCTGTAAAAACAGGCGACTTTTTATTTTTGACCGTGAACAAAAATAGATTTGTCTGTGATTTTTTGGAGGCTAGCGGTACTTGACTAGATTGTTTTGGTGGTAATCATTATCATTTTACAGCTCACAGTAAATACTGGTAATGAGTTGTTATCAGTACTTTGAGCTATACACATGTATTACTTATAATATTTATCATTCATTGTGGTTTTCCAATTTGTTCGTAAAAAATATTGTCTGTCTGTGATTTTGGGATAAATTCACAATTCACCATTTTTTTGTCACCTTTCCGACCCCAAATAATTGACTAACAGTGACAAAAAAAAATGATATGTTTGGTATTGCTGTATTCGTATTGAGCCACAGAATAAGAACGTCATGTCATTTTTAGCACAGAATTAAATTGACCGTTCATCCCTTCTGGAATCTCTTATTGAGTTTTTATTCCTTACTAGGGGCTGCGGAGGGCCTTGGTTCTCCACTGCTGAACTGGGACATATAAAAAGAAGGTGACATAAGTTTTACCCATTCTGCTTACATTAAGAATGTATCAATAAATGACTTACACTTGCGTGAAAAGGAAAGGGGGCCTTTACATATATACAGCGGCTCACCCCACCTCTTCCAAGGACCCGGTGCTCACTCCGCGGATTCACCCAGATCCGTTAAGAAAAATGCAAATAAATAAAGTAATTGGAGGGCACTCAAATATCTGACTACATTCAAGGCAGGGTATCAATAATCTTAATTTATTCACATAAAACTAATATGTTGGCATAAAACTCATAAAATCTACATACATATAATATAAAACATAAATGTGTACATATGTCCAGGTAATAATATTCAGTCAGCCCTGTGACCATGTATTATCGCCAGGTCGGCGTCAATCGTAAATGTCCACGCTGAATATAATCGCCTGGTGGCGCTTGAGTCACTTATGATTGTCCGCACTAGATCACCCGTTCAGGCGTCTGCATGCAATAGGAATCACTAGTATAATATTTTCAAATAAGCCCCATAGGGCAGAGTACTTTACCCCTCTTCTGTTCCTGTGGGCTCATCCAGAAGCAGCTGCTTAAACTCAGCAGTTAGCAGGTCTCAAACGTGGCGTCCCACGTGACCCAGCTATGTCTCACGTATTACACACTGCTCTGTGAAAGGCTGGTGATGCGCTGGGTCCTAAAGTCCGAACCGTATGTTGATTTTTATATCAGATGTCGTTTCACAGGGGGTCCGAGGGGTAGGATGCCCGATGCTGTTGGCACCTCAATATTCCATAGTGGAGTCCTGTGCTGTCATGAACCATACGCGTTTCGGGGATCAAGCCCCTTCCTCAACGGCAATGACAGCTACTAGAATCACTTATCCTTAAATATCCTCCTTGTAGCAAAGCATTCTGGAACTTTGGTCACTCATTTACCATCAAACAAATTATACAACATACTTTACAAAAAGGGGTCACATATCCTCACTTGGACTTCCTAATCGCTTTGTATGTCAAAAAACGCACAGTGTTTGCAAAACACGCACCTATGTTTTCTGTGCGTCCCTTGTCACAACTGCATCCCTAGTAGATTCTGTTTGATCACTCATTATTAACTGGACAACACATGAAAAATAACACATGAAATACTTCAGTCACTCATTTAAAAACGTATTCTACTCAAGCCAATAAAAACACAAATTTATATAGTAATTTCGAAATAACGCATAATATTTACAAAAAACGCATGGTGAAGAAAAAGAAAAAAACGCGTTTTCTATGCGTTTTTTGTCAAAAAATGCCCCTTGAGTATTTGCATACTTGGTCACTGCTTCTGGTCGATGTACCACATGAAAAAATATATAAACATAAACAAATATATAAACAAAAATATATTTACATACCTCCCTGTCTCTCCACCTATGCCTCAGTCACATGACCGACGTACAACTCAGCCCCATAGAAGTGAATGGGGCTGAGCTGCAATACCAAGCACAGCCACTATACAATGTATGGCACTATGCTTGGTGCGCACAGAAAAGGCTGTGGCACTCACAGGAGCACCAGTGCCTTCTCAAACAGCTGATCAGCAGAGGTCCCGGGTGTCAGACCCCCACTGATCAGATACTGATGACCTATCCAGAGTACAGTTCATCAGTATTACATTCTCGGAAAACCCTTTCAATGGGGCTGGTGGGCATTACGGTTGCATACAGCAGTGCCGGATCTGGAGAATTCTGACAGGCTGTTCTCTGCTGGAACAGCCTGCCAGAATAGCTGCTGCTGAACTAGCTTAGGCTACTTTCACACTTGCGTTCGGGGCTCCGCTTGCGAGTTCCGTTTGAAGGCTCTCACAAGCGGCCCCGAACGCATCCGTACGGCCCCAATGCATTCTGAGTGGATGCGGATCCGCTCAGAATGCCTCAGTCTGGCAGCGTTTGTCCTCCGCTCCGCTCAGCAGGCGGACACCTGAATGCTGCTTGCAGCGTTCGGGTGTCCGCCTGGCCGTGCGGAGCCAAACGGATCCGTCCAGACTTACAATGTAAGTCAATGGGGACGGATCCTTTTGAAGTTGACACAATATGGCTCAATTTCAAACGGATCCGTCCCCCATTGACTTTCAATGTAAAGTCTGGACGGATCCGTCTGAGCAACTTTCACACTTAGAATTTTTTCTAAAATATAATGCAGACGGATCCGTTCTGAACGGATCCCATCGTCTGCATTATAGGAGCGGATCCGTCTGTGCAGACACCGAACGCAAGTGTGAAAGTAGCCTCAAAGGGAACCTGTCAGCATAAAAATGCAAAGTTATCTGCATGCAGCATGTTATAGAATAGGAGAAGCTGAGTATTTTGCGGGGCTATGGAACGGACATACGGATGCGGATAGCACACAGTGTGCTGTCCGCATTTTTTGCAGACCCAATGGGTTCACATCCTGTCCTCAAAATAAACAGAACGGACACAGAAACAAAATATGTGTGTGCGCATGAGGCCTTATATTGAATAATTTCCCTTAGGCTGCTTTCACACTAGCGTTCGCTGGTCCGTTCGTGAGCTCCGTTTGAAGGGGCTCACGAGCGGACCCGAACGCAGCCGTCCAGCCCTGATGCAGTCTGAATGGAGCGGATCCGCTCAGACTGCATCAGTCTGGCGGCGTTCAGCCTCCGCTCCGCTCGCCTCCACACGGACAGGCGGACAGCTGAATGCTGCTTGCAGCGTTCGGGTGTCCGCCTGGCCGTGCGGAGGCGTGCGGATCCGCCCAGACTTACAATGTAAGTCAATGGGGACAGATCCGTTTGAAGATGTCACCCTGTGGCTCAATCTTCAGGCGGATCCGTCCCCCATTGACTTTACATTGAAAGTCTGGACGGATCCGTCCGAGGCTATTTTCACACACAGCTTTTTTTAGCTAATATAATGCAGACGGATCCGTTCTGAACGGAGCCTCCGTCTGCATTATTATGAGCGGATCCGTTCAGAACGGATCCGCCCGAACGCTAGTGTGAAAGTAGCCTTAGAATTGTATATAAATCTGCTCAGCTCCTCCTGCTCTATAACATTCCGCCTGCAGGATACTTTGCATTTTCATGACAGGTTCCCTTTAACATTGATTACACACCATTTACTAACATACAGCCTTGTTAATCCTTGTAGCCTCTGTACTATTTTTGGTAGTTTTTTTTTATTGTAAGATACAATCCCATGAATGTGTTGTATCAGTATTGAAAGCCACCTGTCTCTGCCAGTCTATACATCATGACATAAGACAGTATGAAGTAACACAGTGTCCGGTGTACAGCACATGTTATAGCAGTAGGAATCTCACACATTTTACTCCTATAGACTTCAGATGACCAACTCTCTTGGCACTTCTGGCAATATAACCATGACTGCAGTAACACTAGAAGCTAGATCATCTTTGCCAATGAATTCCTAAACCTAACGGTGATAGATTAAGGGTACTTTCACACTAGCGTTTTTCTTTTCCGGCATTGAGTTCCGTCCTAGGGGCTCAATACCGGAAAAGAACTGATCAGGTATATCCCCATGCATTCGGAATGGAGAGCAATCCGTTCAGGATGCATCAGGATGTCTCCAGTTCATTATTTTTGCCTTTTCAGGACCGAGATAATACCGCAGCATGCTATGGTTTTATCTCTGTCCAAAATTCCAGAACACTTGCCGGAATGCCGGATCCGGCATTTTTTTCAATTAACATGCATTAATGCCGGACCCGAGTGTTCTGGCAATCCGGCATTGCGGTCTGTGCATGCTCAGACCGCAAAAAATGTGAAAAAAAATAAATGCCGGATTCGTTTTTCCGGATTACACTGAAGAGATGTGTCCGGCATATCAATGCATTTGTCATATGGATCAGGATCCTGATCCGTCTGACAAATGCCATCAGTTTGCATACGTTTTGCTGGAATCCTCTGCCGCAAGTGTGAAAGTACCCTAAGGAAGACCCTTATTTACAATACATATTATATTACATATATCAGCACAACCAGGAAAATAATAGATTTTCTGCACCCAAATATTAGAGGTACAGTACATTCCCTATGACCAGTAAGTGAGAAGTCGCAATGTTCCAGGCTACGCTACGCTACACAATAAAAAAGATGGCACAATAGGAATATTTATCATGAGACATAGCTTCTCAGTCTAAAGGGGTAGTTTATTATGAGGGTGATGTTTTTTGTCCTTTTGCGTGTCTGCTGTTGGCCGTATCATTTTTTGCCGCATGCTAGTTCCTAATTTTGGAGCTCAGTTTTTTTGCCTGTGATATTTATTTTAATTATTATTTATTATTTATATTATAATAGTTCCATCAGTTTCTATGTCACTGGAGTGGGCTTCTTTTGCAACAATTCAAAATGTGAGACGTGAAAAATCTGGCTAAAAATGTAAAAAAAAAATAAAAAAAAATACTAAGTGCTGGTAACGGCTCAAAACGTAAAAATGCTGCAAAGCCTTCTTAAATGTGTGACATTTCTTACTGCACAGACAAAACAGCTAAAAACACTCCACCTTTATGACGCAAAGTCTTTCTTACATTACCCCGAACACTGTCTGCAGATGTTTCTCCACTTTCTATACCACCCCTTTACTGGAGTACAGCAGCAGTTGATAAATCTGCCTTAAAGGGGTTCTCCGGCCCCTTCTTTAAATTAGGGGAACTTTAATTACCTGTGGAGGGAAGTATATTACAGGTATACTTACCCTCCGCAGAGCAACCCTGGCTTCCGGCCCAGCGCCGTCTTCTTCTTTTCTTGCCTGATTCAGGGGATGGAAAGTCATCGCCGACGTCACTGCCTCCTGACAGCCTTCTCGGGTCCCGACTCATGTACACTACTGCGCATGCGCCGGTACCAGCCGTCTTTTCAGTGTACAGGATTCTATGAGAAGCCAGTACTGACTGATACACAGCGCAATGTAAGCACTGTGTATGAGTCTCAGCATAGCGATCACCCACAGAGGCTTATGGCTATGCTTTACAGGTCATTAGGGCACTGTGGATGGCAAAGGAGGCACATGAGGGGCACTGTGGATAGCAAATGACTACATGAGAGGCACTGTGGAAGGGGCACTGGAAGGCACATGAGAGGCACCGGATAGCAATGGAGGCACTGGATGACACACAAGAGGCACTGTGGATGGCAAAGGGGGCACTGAATGGCACATGAGGGGCACTGTGGATAGAAAAGGGGGCACTGGATGGCACATCAGGTGCACTGAGGATGGCAATATGGACACTTAATGGCACACAAGGGG
This sequence comes from Bufo gargarizans, assembly GCF_014858855.1. NCBI lineage: Eukaryota > Metazoa > Chordata > Amphibia > Anura > Bufonidae > Bufo > Bufo gargarizans. The sequence goes on along the minus strand of NC_058084.1, from coordinate 365,190,184 downwards.
CACCGAGATGGCAAAGGAGGCACTGGATGGTACACAAGAGGCACCGTGGATAGCAATAGGGCACTGGATGGAAAAGGGGGCACTTGATGGCACATGAGGTGCACTGTGGATGGCAATGGGGACACTAGATGGCACACAAGAGGCACCGTGGATAGCAATAGGGCACTGGATGGTACACGAGGGGCATCATGGATGGAAAAGGGGGCACTTGATGGCACATGAGGTGCACTGTGGATGGCAATGGGGACACTGGATGGCACACAAGGGGCACTGGGGATGGCAAAGGGGCACTGGATGGCACACTAAGGGCACTGTGAATGGCAAAAGGTGCACATGAGGGGCACTGTGGATGGCAATTGGGGCACTGGCTGGTACACAAGGAACACAGGGTGGCACATGAGGACGGCAGTGGAAGCACTGGATGGCAAATAAGGAGCACTGTGGATATCACAGTCATGGGGTGCTGTGGAGGTCATTGTCACAGAGTGCTGTGGAAGTCACTGTCACGGGGGCGCTGTGGATGTCACTGTCACGGGGGCGCTGTGGAAGTCACTGTCACGGGGGCGCTGTGGAAGTCACTGTCACGGGGGCGCTGTGGAGGTCATTGTCACAGAGTGCTGTGGAAGTTACTGTCATGGGGGCGCTGTGGAAGTCACTGTCACGGGGGCGCTGTGGAAGTCACTGTTATGGGCGCTTAGTATAAGTGATTGGGCTCATGCATGGAACCATATCTGTTTTGCGGTCTGCAAGTCGCAGATCCACTAAATAAGGTTACTGTCCGTGTGCGATTCACATTTTTATTGGTTTTAAATCTGCATTATAAGGACCATAATAGGACATGTTCTATCTTTTGCAGAACTGACATGTGGAAAGCACAGGGACTTCATCAGTGTGTTTTCTACATCCATATGTCAGTTCTAGTAAAGACAGAACATGTCCTATTCTGGTCTTCAAAATGAGGACCTCAAATCCATAGAGCTCAATGGGACTTCAAAAAATGTGGATAGCAAAATAGATATGGTCGTGTGCATAAGGGTTTAGATACACAGCTCAGCACACAGGATCATACAAGGTAGGCTTAGATACACAGCTCAGCAGGCAGGATCATACAAGATAGGCTTAGATACACAGCTTAGCAGGCGGGATCATACAAAATGGGATTAGATACACAGCTCAGCAGGCTGTATCATTCAAGATGGGGTTAGATATACCGCTAAGCAGGCCGGATCATACAAAATGGGATTAGATACACCGCTCAGCAGGCTATATCACACAAGATGGGATTAGATATACACTTCAGCAGGCTGTATCGCACACACCAGGCTGTGTATCAGGCACACATACAGGATAGGATTAGATACAGATGTGTTTGGATGTGCTTGTTGTTGATCACACTCTGGAGATGGTGAAGGAAGAGCCTGTGGACGGTCAGTGATGGGATTTAGACGCTGTGTTCAGAAAGATAGACACAGGAGTTGTAGGGGGAGTAGCTGCTGCAGGCAGAGCAGAGAGGGGGGCGTGGCCAGCCTGTGACTCATCACTGTGCAGTGCAGCCAGGCTTGTGTATCAATAAAGTTATGTATTCAACAAAACAAGAAGGGGAGAAAGTAAACAGATCTGGCAGGATAATGTGATGTCTTCCAGAGGGGAAGGAAAGCTCAGACATGAAAAACAGGTATTAGGGGCTTATGTATGGATGGTGAGGGGTGTTAGGAGCACATAAAAATATTTTAATTTTGGAACAGGACAACCTCTTTAAAACTAGGTCCTCTTTCTCACCCACTTTTCACGGCTCAATCCATTGTGATATTGCAACATATTTTTGGCTGTACACAAAGCTGCAGGTACACGTACTACATAATCGTAATTCACTGGGTCTCACATGTAAATTTAATGCAGACAAAAATGGAGTATTTGCAAAAAACATGATCACATTCCAGAAAAACTGAAAATAGTTAGATTCAATCTTGGCAAATGTTAACATTTAGAGAAATGTAAAGGTAAAGGATGGCGAAACAAACTAGAGATAAACTTACCTTACTCTATTGTACCTGGGGATTAAAGGAGTCGTTGGAACATTAAAGGGATTCTGTCACCAGGTTTCACCCCCTCCAGATAAAAATATAGTTATGTTCAGGGAGCTTTAACCATTCCTAATGTGGTCTTATAAATGTAATCTGTAGGCTCATTTTGCTAAAAATACGCTATTACTAACCTGTCATTCATAAAAATAAGGTGCCCAAGAGATGTAAATGGCTCCAAGCTGCCGCCCGCACCCGCCGCCATTCGTGCCCAGCGCCGCCTCATAATCTTCTGTGACGCCTCCCGCTCTCCGTCCCTCCCCCCTCCTCCTGCTGTAAGATTGCTGTGACGCCTCCCCCTCCTCCTGCTGTAAGATTGCTGTGACGCCTCCCCCCTCCTCCTGCTGTAAGATTGCTGTGACGCCTCCCGCTCTCCCTCCCTCCCCCCTCCTCCTGCTGTAACATTGCGATGTTACAGCAGGAGGAGGGGGGAGGCGTCACAGCAATCTTACAGCAGGAGGAGGGGGGAGGCGTCACAGCAATCTTACAGCAGGAGCAGGGGGGAGGGAGGGAGAGCGGGAGGCGTCACAGAAGATTATGAGGCGGCGCTGGGCACGAACGGCGGCGGGTGCGGGCGGCAGCTTGGAGCCATTTACATCCCCTTGGGCACCTTATTTTTATGAATGACAGGTTAGTAATAGCATATTTTTAGCAAAATGAGCCTACAGATTACATTTATAAGACCACATTAGGAATGGTTAAAGCTCCCTGAACATAACCATATTTTTATCTGGAGGGGGTGAAACCTGGTGACAGAATCCCTTTAAAAAAATCTAGGAAAAGAAGGGAGATGTGATAAAACAGCTAAATAATTACTACTCCAGCCGCGCCACTACGGTGCTCCCACCAGTAATGGAGTCTCCATCTAAGATCTAAACATAAGCTAAGATGACACTTCTTCCACAACAGCTATATCTTTTTAGATGTACAGTCGTGGCCAAAAGTTTTGAGAATGACACAAATATTAGTTTTCACAAAGTTTGCTGCTAAACTGCTTTTAGATCTTTGTTTCAGTTGTTTCTGTGATGTAGTGAAATATAATTACACGCACTTCATACGTTTCAAAGGCTTTTATCGACAATTACATGACATTTATGCAAAGAGTCAGTATTTGCAGTGTTCGCCCTTCTTTTTCAGGACCTCTGCAATTCGACTGGGCATGCTCTCAATCACCTTCTGGGCCAATTCCTGACTGATAGCAACCCGTTCTTTCATAATCACTTCTTGGAGTCTATCAGAATTAGTGGGTTTTTGTTTGTCCACCCGCCTCTTGAGGATTGACCACAAGTTCTCAATGGGATTAAGATCTGGGGAGTTTCCAGGCCAAAATGTCAACGTTTTGGTCCCCAAGCCACTTAGTTATCACTTTTGCCTTATGGCACGGTGCTCCATCGTGCTGGAAAATGCACTGTTCTTCACCAAACTGTTGTTGGATTGTTGGAAGAAGTTGCTGTTGGAGGGTGTTTTGGTACCATTCTTTATTCATGGCTGTGTTTTTGGGCAAAATTGTGAGTGAGCCCACTCCCTTGGATGAGAAGCAACCCCACACATGAATGGTCTCAGGATGCTTTACTGTTGGCATGACACAGGACTGATGGTAGCGCTCACCATTTCTTCTCCGGACAAGCCTTTTTCCTGATGCCCCAAACAATCGGAAAGAGGCTTCATCGGAGAATATGACTTTGCCCCAGTCCACAGCAGTCCATTCACCATATTTTCTGCAGAAGATCAATCTGTCCCTGATGTTTTTTTGGAGAGAAGTGGCTTCTTTGCTGCCCTTCTTGACACCAGGCCATCTTCCAAAAGTCTTCGCCTTACTGTGCGTGCAGATGCGCTCACACCTGCCTGCTGCCATTCCTGAGCAAGCTCTGCACTGGTGGCACTCCAATCCTGCAGCAAAATCCTCTTTAGGAGAAGATCCTGGCGCATTCTGGACTTTCTTGGACGCCCTGAAGCCTTCTTAACAAGAATTGAACCTCTTTCCTTGAAGTTCTTGATGATCCTATAAATTGTTGATTGGGGTGCAATCTTAGTAGCCACAATATCCTTGCCTGTGAAGCCATTTTTATGCAACGCAATGATGGCTGCACACGTTTCTTTGCAGGTCACCATGGTTAACAATGGAAGAACAATGATTTCAAGCATCACCCTCCTTTTAACAGGTCAAGTCTGCCATTTTAACCCAATCATCCTGACATAATGATCTCCAGCCTTGTGCTCGTCAACATTCTCACCTGAGTTAACAAGACGATTACTGAAATGATCTCAGCAGGTCCTTTAATGACAGCAATGTAATGCAGTGGAAAGGTTTTTGGGGGATAAAGTTGATTTTCATGGCAAAGAAGGACTATGCAATTCATCTCATCACTCTTCATAACATTCTGGAGTATATGCAAATTGCTATTATAAAAACTTAAGCAGCAACTTTTCCAATTTCCAATATGTAATTCTTAAAACATTTAGCCATGACTGTATACCAAGAAAAACATGTTTTTGCATGAAGACAGTTCTTTATCCTAATTCTTAATCTGATCTTATATTTGAAATGGGCAAGAGTAGTGCATTTTTATTTTTATTTTTTATAATGAGATTAGGCAATTTCTGTTTAGAAGTGGAGGAAGAATAATTAGAAATAACAAATGAATAAGTGTGATGAATATCACACCTCATGGCTCCGTCTGACGTCAACCACGTCGAGCTCACGAGATACGGTATAGTCACTGGTTACCAAGACGTGATGTTAGGCGCTCCTGGGGAGTACGTAAGGTCCGCTTGGTACAGACACCTCCTCTCCACGCGGGCACAGCCTGAGGCCACAAGCTGAGGGAGCCTTTTCACTGCCCCAGTGAAACCGCGCTTTCTCAGCCCGGGTAGACTGCCACCAGTTTTTTGTTTGATATAAGCCCGGTCCGCTAACGTGATTATATAGGGTGAGAAACCAACCCGCAGTAGCTTATGACTATGCTGAAACACGGACGTGGGAATTCGTGCATCGAGATACCAGAACAGAACAAGATTAAATTATACATTAAATTGCCTTAAGGGTGCACTAGATATAACACTATGTACCCAGAGAATATATATAGTGGTCTGAGGTTGCAAATACAGATGATGTGGTACAACCAGGGTTAAACAAAAAAGGGTCAGTTACCATTAGTGCTTTGGGTGGTGCTGAATAATGGCTTGCAGTAAGGCTTGGCTGTAGTCACATGGGGGCAGTGATGTCAGTAGTTTGTCCACGGTCCCTCCAAGCACGTTACATGACGTGACCCCCCCCCCCTCCATAGAAAGACGCTGGACTCTGCTTGCCTGGCCATTTTCAACTGTAGTCGGCCCATCCCTTCCCTGCCTCTGGGAGGGGTCCCCCCTCCCTGCTGGTCCTGGCAGCCCAACGACCCACAAAACCCATTAGGGCTCATAGCTTCAGACGAGAAGGTCACAAGGAGGTGGTTCTGGGACCAACGGATCTGCCTGGGTTCCGGCTACAGGTAGAGCTCAAACATGGTACCATTACTAGGTTTCTGTGGGAAGATCTGTGTATCTCCCCTTTCTGCCACTCTACTACCAACATACGACCAACGTGGCCCCAGAGCCGCAGAGTATGTCGTGGCCCCAGAGTCGCAGATATATAACTGGCTTATGCCTGTGATAACATATTATTATTATTATTATTATTATTGTAAGGAACCGGCAAATTATGAATATATATATATATATATATATATATATATATATATATTCATAATTTGCCGGTTCCTCACAATAATAATAATAATAATAATAATAATATGTTATCGGAGGGAACTTCCTTATAGGAAGTAAGCAAATGTCAGTAAAATCTATGGCACTGTGAAGAGAGTCTGGGGGTGTACAGAGATCTCATAGGGTCCTATAGTAAAATTTTGTATAGTCCAACCTCCAACTCAATTCCAGTGAGATATCTGACAAATCTTCACATCATGTTGAGCTAATAATGCTGCCTTGACTGTGTCTGCGGTTCGTCTGCAGTACTGGCGGAGAGTACTGCAAACACAGTCAAGGCAGCATTATTAGCTCAACATGATGCAAAATTTTGTTTTAGCATTTCCATCAAATAAAGGACACTAATTTAATATATTCCTTATTATATATAACATATAAGCATTATTAGCTCAACATGGAATTAAAATATGGCGTCTAGCTGGCAGGGAATGCAGTGGTAATATTTCACAGCATCAATTGATGGCAAAGCTGAATGAAACAGCTACTGTCAATCACCATCAATAACGCCGCTCGCCTATAAAATAAAGGAGTCCATTTATCTTAGTTGAGCGAATTTCATTCTAACTAAGAAATCGGCGCAGGCTAAGCAGATGTAAAACTGATATAAATCTAGAATGTAACAAAAGAGTGTCTAATGGCAAATGGCAAACAGAGATATAAGTGTTACAGAAGTATAAACCTTGATCACATTGTATCAGATGGCACAAGAGTTACAACCAAAACCCCTTGAACACATCAGCTGTACCTGACCTGTTATAAATGTATTCACTAGCAGTGATTTACTACATGGAGGCTGGTTGCAAATAACCTTTGTACCAGAATCTGCAGTAGAAATACGGCTAATATAGGCATGTATAGCACTATATGACCCCCTTTTTCCTTGCATGGTTATATCATCTTCAGTGAGCTTTTCCCTTTTAGTCTAGTAATATGTTCAGTTATCCAACTTTGACACTAAAACAAGCATGGATCCATATGGAAGACACGTTGGACACATTTTCTATATTTCTAAGACAGATGGTTCTTCATTATTTACTTGAGGTTACATCTTGAGATCAGGCTTTTTGTCAATTTTATGGGTTGCTTATTTTTGGCTTTGGCATGACTGTGGTTTCCTTTAGTTGCTTTCTCTTTTCCCAACTTCATTCCATATTTGAAACAGTGACCTTTTTGATTATGTATTGGTTCCACTCCCAGCTCTGACATTTAAAGGGAACCTGTCACCGGGATTCTGTACATAAAGCTGAGGACGTGGGTTGCTAGATGGCCGCTAGCACATCCGTAATACCCGGTCCCCATAGCTCTGTGTGCTTTTATTGTGCAAAAAAAAACGATTTGATACATATGCAAATTAACCTGAGATGAGTCCTGTCCCTGATTCATCTCACGTACAGGACTCATCTCAGGTTAATTTAGATATGTATCAAATTGTGGTTTTTTTTTTACACAATAAAAGCACACAGAGCTATAGGGACAGGGTATTGCGGATGTGCCAGCGGCCATCTAGCAACCCATGTCCTCAGCTCTATGTACAGAATCCCGGTGACAGGTTCCCTTTAGGTCTAATTACATTTCTATCAGCAGCTATTAGTTATTCCTATGCTGGCCTAAGGAAGATTCAATGTTTCATTTGATAACAAAACACCTTCCCAATTACCAAATTAAAGTACACTCGCTCACTGTACACTTTTTACTTACTGTTTGCACACATTTCTGTAAATTTTGAAGGACCCACCACCTGCCCATAGAAAACCTGTGACTGACTAGACTAGAGATGGATGAAATTCATTAAATTAATTTCTGGTTTGATTCTAACAAATTAATTAGTAGATTGGACCCAAAGCAAAAGTGCCCAGTTTGCCTTTAAGGTTGTTTATGACACTCTGAGGTCCTCTAGGATTGAATCCAAGTTATTTTAAGCTTTTTAATGCAAAGACAGCATTAGTAATGTCAAAGTGACAGTGACATATATGGCTATAGGTAAAGTGATTGTAGCCGGTGCTATCAAACCACCTTTTTAATAACACAGATTGTTTTTAAATTAAAACATAGTCGAAAAGTATCCCTTTTTAGTGGTAGATTCAAATGCCTAACTGAAATTTCTTAATTCATTGTAAAATCCCGTAACAAAAACCATTTTAAAGCAATTGAAGGTGTCGGCTTAACACGCCCAGTAAACATGTGTGTTAACTCTTCTACATCTGTAATATATGCCAATTATTAGCCACGCCCACTTTAACATTCAAAACTTTTTTGGGGCGTGTTTGATTCTTTCTATCGAAAAATAAGGAGAAAACAGTTGATATATTTTACGCAAATCAAAACGTCATTATTTTTTGGGCATTTTACACAATAATTCTGGTGTAACATGATTAGTAAATGTCCCCCAATGTCTATTCAACTGGTATGTGAGAAATACATCTAAGAAATAATCATTTGCAATTGCAATGCATTCACAAAGACTTCAGATCCTTTAACTTTTTCACATTTTGTTATGTCGCGGCCTTATACTAAAATAAAAAAAAGTTCAAATTTTTTACTGTTATTCTAATGACAAAAAGATACTCCTCTCAGGACGCATTCGTCACCATGTGACCGATGACGGCGATACGTTGCTGCGCCACCTCTACACAGTGTGATGACGCAATGGGGGAGGCTTTTGATGGAACACTCCTCCCTATGCCCGTGCCCAATGCGAAAAGAGCGGCGCTTGGGCTCCACCCCCACCTCCAGCTGAGCGGGTTATTTAAACCAGAGCAAGCCAGCAGCCGGTGACCTCACATTGGATCCATTGGGGCACTGGCGCTGGTACGTTCTGGAATGCATTAACCACCTAAGTAAACAAAGTTAGTAATATAGGCAGATGCGATGACTAAGGCACACACTTTCATTATATCTCCTTACAGACCACCACTGGCCAAGCCGGAAGATGGTGGGCTGCGGCATCGTTATTAGGACGCCTGCAACCACCCCCCTGTAGTTACCCTGGACATGCAAGTACCATAAGGACCATAATTATCTTTCATGTTATGGTGCACACAAACGAATTAGTGCGAAGACTGCTGTATACGATTGGCAGGCACTCTATTAATGTATAAATGGATATGGTACAGTGTCTATATGTCTGTGTCTACAAAGGGATTATATCTATCCCCTAAATCTATATAGGGCTTTGACCCTGTCTATTGTTGTTTTTTCTGACTGTATTATCCAGAGTATTGATTGGTAGTGTATGGCTGCAATGACTGACGCCTGACACTGGTGACAATCTCATTGTAATGTCATACATGATGAGGAAGACTGTGTCCCATTCATGTTAACACTGATGCCTGTCAGGCTATTGAACTGATATATCCCCTGATGAGCCCAGGTCATTGGTATGGGGCGAAACGCGTAGGGATTATATATTTATACCAATAGTGCATTATATTCAATCTGTGAATATATCTTTATTGTTTTCTGTATTTAGATTAGGTCATCATTTAGGAGACCGTGGTCAGACCCAGTCCAATTGTCATCGAACAGGGACAAACCAGGGCAATACAGGAGGTTCCTGAACACGGGATCGCCCTTATCGGGGCGGCTATTCCGTTTTTTAGGCAGTACTAAATATCTTAAGGCCATACCTAGGGACAGGCCCAATTCAATAGCTGTTATCCTGCCTATAATTGAGTGTTCTCGAGGGATCTCATTATACAACAGAAACAATCCCTTCAGAGCACCAAATGCATGTCCAGTCATAAAGTGTCAATTTTGTTTTTCTTTTTCTTTTCTTTGTGTGTTTGTTATAATGGGAGTTAGGTTTTTTATACGGACGATATAATAAAGGCTACGTTTTAAGGCAGGTGGTACCCTGTGATAACACAATTTATACATACCATCCGTGTTTATTTCCTCATCTGACGGGGCATTGTCTCAGCTGTGATTACCTAATGACAAAAAGAAGACAGAATATTCAAAATCTTTGCTATTTTATTGAAAAGGAAAAACCAAAATATTGCAAACCCTTTACTCAGTACTTAGTTGAAGCACCTTTGGCAGTGATTATAGCCCAGTCTTCTTGGGTATGGTGCCACAAGGTTGGCACACCTGGATTTGGGAATTTTCTGCAATTCTTCTCTGCAGATCCTTTCAAGCCATGTCAGGTCGCATGGGGACCATCGGTAAACAACCATATTCAGGTCTTTCCAGAGATATTTGATTGGGTTCAAGTCAATGCTCTGGTTAGGTGTCAAGGTGCGGTTCACCGTGACAGTTGTGGCCGTGCAGGCTGGCTGTATGCCCTCTCGCGTACTGGCTGCAGACTGACTCCTGTGTATGCTGGTTGCTTGGGGCTGCGTGCTGGCTGCGGTGTCTTGTGTGAACTGTTGCCTGTGAATGAGTGTACTCACTGTGTCTGCATCTCTGTGCAGTTCTTGTCTCTGTTAGCATGTAGGCTGGCTGCAGGCTCTCTCGCGTACTGGCTGCAGGGTGACTTCTGTGTATGCTGGTTGATTAAGACTGCGCGCTGGCTGCGGTGTTGTGTGTAAACTGTGGACTGTATTGTTTGTTCAGTACTTCTGGTCTGTTCCTGGGTGTGGCTTATCAGGTGCCCTCGCTATCTCAGCTATATCTCCCTGTGAGCTGTGGGGTTTGTGGTCAGTCTATCTTCTGCCTTGCTTGGTGTTGCACCTTGCTGCTAGTGTTGATTGCGAATATTCTAATCGCAAATTTTTATCGCGAATATTGGCACTTCGAGAATTCGCGAAAATCTAGAATATAGTGCTATATATTCGTAATCGCGAGTATATTTTTAGATTTTTTTTCATCAGAACTACTGCTTCTTGCTTGTGGGCCAATGAGAAGGCTGCAATATTTTTGTCATAGCTTAGCAATATCCCTAGCAACCAATAGGAAAGTTACCTACCCCCTACTATATAAGAACTTCCCCAGCAGCCATTTTCTGCTGTTCTGAGAGAGACAGCAGTGTCATTGCTGTGCTCTGTGCTTTGCAGACTCATCTGGATCCTTATTTAATTACATTAGATAGTTAGCTCATAATAATACAGATAGTTAGTGGGAGCTGTAGGTCAGTGTAGGTTAGAAAGTGATATAGAGTAGCTGATAGCTTCCAGTGCAGTGTGTTAGGTAGTGTGATAGGAATTACTGTGCTGTGATAGGGATTAGTGTCTCTGTTAGACACAGTGCTGTGATGTCACAGCAATACTTAGTGCACCAATCAGTAATATCTACTCAGACCTGATAAAATGTGATGTTGCATGTATTGCGCATCATTAGTGCCATTACGCATCATTAGTGCCAATTTGCGCAATCGCGGAAATAATGACTGGAGATCTAGAATTCGCGAATTTATAGCGAATATTATGCAAAAAATTTGAGAAATATCGCACAAACTAATATTGCCTATGCCGCTCATCACTACTTGCTGCTCACCCAGGGGGTCAGTCTGTCTTGTGCCTTACTGGGTGTAGCCCCTTGCTGCTGACCCAGGGGGTTTTGCCATCTGCCTTTGTTTGTAGTGTCGCCTGAAAAGCATTGGTGTTGACTCTCCGCCCTCTGGGTTTTGCCTCTGGTCAGCCCATGCACTACTTGGTTCTGTGGTAGTGCTACCACTATTGCGTAACCTGTTTTTCAGTACTGTCATGTTCACTTATTACATGGATAATAAAGTACTCTGGTACTTGGTGCCTGGTCTGAATCTTGCTTGTGTCCTGTTTGCTAGACATTCCGGAGGTCTGTCCCGGGCCTCTGGAATGTGACACTAGGCTAGGCCACTGGCTGTGTGCTTAGGGTCATATCTTGTTGGAAGGTTAACCTTCTGAGCCCAGCCTGAGGTCTAGAGGGCTCTGGATCAGGTTTTTCTTAGAATATCTCTGTACCTAGTTGCATTCAGTTTTCCCTCAACTCTTACCAGTCCGACCAGTCTCTCTGTTCCTGCCACTAAAAAACACCCCCACAGAATGATGCTGCCACCACCATGCGTCACTGTAGGTATGGTATTGGACAGTGCCTAATTCATACAGTCAGTTTTTTCCCCCAAAACTTCCATGTGTCTAGTTTAGTGGAGTGCAGCAGTGGTGGTTGACCTCCTGGACGTTTGTCCCATCTGCACACAGGAATTTTGGAGCTCAGCCAGAGTGACCATTAACTTCTTGTTCATCTCTCTTATCAAGGACCTTTTCCCACCGATTACTTAATTTGGTTGGGCGGCCAGCTCTAGAGTCCTTGTCTTTCCAAACATCTTTCATTTAAGAATTATGGAGGCCACTGTGCTCTTGAGAATTTTCAGTGCAGCAGAACTTTTTTTCTATCCTTCTTGAGATTTGTGCCTCCACACAATCATGTCTTATCTCTACAGGCAGTTCTTTCCTTCTCATGGCTTGGTTCTTGCTCTGATATACTGTACATTGTCAGCTGCGAGACCCTATATAGACAGGGTTGTGTCTTTCCAAATCATGTCCAGTCAAATGAATTTACCATAGATGGACTCAAATCAAGGTGTAGAAACATCTCAAATATAATCAAAAGAAATGGGAGACCCCCTAAGCTAAATTTCAAGTGTCATTGTAAAGGATCTGAATACTTATGTCCAGGTGAAATTTTAGCTTTTCCTTTTTAATAAATTTGCAAAAATTCTAAAAATCAGTTTTCACTTTCAAATTTTGCACAGATTAATGGGGGAACACAAAATTTTTACATTTTAGCACAAGGCCCATTTTAAAAATATGAAAAAAGTAAAAGGGTCTGAAGACTTTCTTAATGCACTGTATTAGCCTAAAACCTAATGCTAAACTACAGAGAGATTCAGTACAGGGTACCAGCTCAAGGCAAACCTGGTCTTGGAACAGGGTTGACTGTACTTTAGGGGGCCCTTAGGAATCTGGGTAACCAGGCTCTATGATGAGGATGAGTCAAGGGGCCCTAAGTGACTTTATTGTCCAAGGACCCACATACACTTTTAAGCCAAATTAACTACGTAGTGGATGTCATGCCAGGATGTAGATAAATGGTTTAGTGCTCTCATTAAGAGAAACAAAATAAGAGTATTGCAGGTTTGATACCTTTTAATGGCTAACAAAAATAGAAGTAATGATGTTACATAGCGAGCTTTCGAGACATCACCAGTCTCTTCATCAGGCGTACTACAAGAATATATGAAGAAACAGCAATATATATACAATAAGAACAGAGGCATGGGGGTAATGAATGGACATTTGAAAAAAAAACAAAAAACAAAAAAAAACAGAACAACATATTAAAGATCTTGAGAATGAGTCCTTAATTATCTTACAGATAAGGGGTGTGAAAGTTTTATGGTCTCTAAATTGATGTTATCTCAGAGACCTGGTGCCCCGACTATGTCTTCAGAAGACTCTTTAGATCTTGTAGTGTGTCATAAATCCCGGGGACAAATTCAGTCCAGTATTCAAAGTGTCAAGCAGTGTTATAAATTTGTATTCCCAAATTCTTCTAGCTTTTTGGGATTTGAAGTTACCTTTTAATATGAGAACTTTCATATGTTCTACATTGTGTCCTGGGCTACAGAAATGCTTAGCCACAGGAAAGTGTAGCTTCTTCTCTTTAATTGTGTGGCGGTGGGACCTCATCCTTGCATTGAGTCTCTGTCCTGTTTCTCCAATGTAGAGGCCTCTAACAGGACATTTAGTGCAGAGAATCAGATAAACAACATTAGATGTAGAACATGTGAATGTCCCAGGGATCCTATATTCCTGCTGTGTGTTGGGGATCCGGATCTTATCTGTTGTCATTATATGGGAACAGGTTTTGCATCTGCTTATATTACAGGGATGGGTTCCTTTTTCTGTGGTACCTGGCCTTGAACTTGATCTGATCAAAATGTTCCTCAGATTTGGAGGTTGTCGGTAAGCTAGTAAGGGGGGGGGGTCTGGGAAGATTGTTTTTAGTCGTTCATCCTTACGTAGGACATGATGTAATTTTTTGGCAGTTTTCCTCAGTACCTCTAGTTGTGGGTTGTAGGTAACAACCAGAGGTATGCGCTGGTTCTGTTTCTTTTCATTGTATTGGAGAAGTTGACTTCTGGGGATCTTGGTGGCTCTTGTGATCTGATCTTCAATTGAAGCAGGATGGTAGCCCTGGTGTAAAAATGTCCTTTTCAGATATTGTAAATGTTCATCCCTGTCTAATGGGCTGGAGCAGATTCGGTTATATCTGACGGCTTGACTATAGATGATGGACTTTTTAATATGTTTGGGGTGGAAGCTGTCCCATTTGAGGTATGTAGGCCGATCAATAGGTTTCCGATACAGGGATGTCTGTATTGAGCTGTCTTGAAGTTTTATGGTGGTGTCCAGAAAGCTGACTTCTGTGTGGGAATAGTTGAGGGTCAAGTTTATGGTGGGATGGAATTTGTTGAATTGTTCATGAAATTTTATCAGTTCATGTTCAGAGTCGGTCCAGATTATTAGGATGTCATCAATGAACCGGAAGTAGGCCAAGGGTTTTTTGAGACAGGATACCAAAAAGTCATTTTCCAGTTTTGCCATGAACAGATTTGCATATTGCGGTGCCATTCTACTGCCCATGGCGGTCCCAGTGCACTGTAAATATATCTCCTTGTTAAAAGAGAAATAGTTATGGGTGAGGATGAATTTGGTCAGTTGTAGTACAGACTCTGAGACGATCCCATTCGCCTCCAAGTATACTCGGCAAGCAGTTAATCCATCATTGTGCGGGATATTCGAATACAAGGATTCCACATCCATGGTTGCCAAGATTGTGCCTTTAGGGAGGGGACCTATGGCTGACAGTTTGTTCAATAAGTCAGTGGTGTCCTGTAGATAACTTTTTGTGTTCCTCACTAATGGTTTGAGGATGCCCTCTATCCAACCTGAGATTTTTTCAGTGAGGGTTCCCACACCTGAAATGATCGGCCTCCCTGGATTCCCTGCTTTGTGTATTTTGGGAAGCATGTAGAATACTCCAATCCTGGGATTCTCAGGTTCCAAGTCTAAAAGTTGCGTGGATCCTGCAGGAAGACCTCTGATGACCTTTTTCAACTCTTTTAAATATTTCTGAGTTGGGTCTCCCTCCATTTTGATATAGTATTGTGTGTCTGTGAGTTGTCGGTGTGCTTCTTCTATATAGTCCAGAGTGTTCAAAAGGACTATAGCGCCACCTTTATCTGCAGGTTTTATGGTGATTCCTTTGTTGTTTTTTAAGGTTTGAATCGCCCTCCTTTCCTGTATGAGGATGTAGATATTGATGTAGATGACAATTTGAATTCACACAAGGCCACTAAATGACAATTTTTGCATTTCTTTTGGCTGGTCTTTAGTCACTAATGCAATTTTGGAATATTGCAAAAAAGAACAAAGCTGATGTGTTGTCTTTATTCCTTTACTATATCGATCTTACTGGCCTCTACAAGATTTTATGTTGGACTTTCATTTATGTTCCATACAGTATATGCATTTTTAAGGGATTTCAAGTCCTAATAGTATTAAGGGTAATTCACATTTAGAGGGAATGGTTAGAGTTCAGTCATATGTTATGCGCTTGAGTTCTCTGACATTTCATAAGACTTTCCTATATGAAATGCTCTACAGTTTATGTGGCTGTATATGACTGCACAAAAATAGCTTACATTTTTCTTGCAGTATCCAATGATTGCAATTGCTTTTTGTAGAAAATCTAATTTATTTTAATGCATTTTCTCTAGATTACACACATAGCTCACGGATACAGTATTTTACAATAAGATTAAGGCAACCTTAACAAGCAAAGATAGGATATCTTAATTTCAGAAAGCCGAGTATGAAAAAGTTATACGCTGAAGATCATTTAAGCTATACCAAATGATAGGAAAGACTGAACACAACAGAGCAGCGAAGCATGTATTCCTGGGAGTATTTAACTGTTCTAAGTGAAAAGTGATATTACCACAAAATAGTTACCACAAAAAAGTGTTATTTTAAATAACGCAATCATGACCTTTAAAACATATGGCTCCAGAAACTCTGGCATGGATGTGGTCAGGGCTTGAGTAGAAAGCACCATTTTGGTTGAGAATGGCCTTTTTTTTATACTTGACATGTAAATTGTTGACATTACGCAATTCCACAAGTGCTCTGAAGTTTAGTGCTTATAAGCACAGTTACTAAGTACAATCAAAAACAGCTATGATTTTTATGGTCTAAAGAATATTTTCTGTAGTATAGGTAGAAAGATGAAAACAGAGAGAAGGACAAAGGTAGAGAAATAGCATTAAATCTAGAAATGAATGATAAATGCAGATAAAACTTGCCCACATTGTTTGTCAGACTACTGGATTTTTTACAGTCTTGTCTACAGTCTTGTAGAAATCCTATAGAGAATAAAGTGGGTAATTTCATTTTTCATCTAGTGACAGGGTGAGGTGAGCAGGTCTTAGCTACGAGGCAAGACTTAGGGCTCATTCAGACGGCCGTATGCTGTACGCAAAAATGCGGATCCGTTTTTCTGCGGAATAGATGCTGTCCTATTCACTTCTATGGGGCCCTTTTCTTCCATTGCACGGCTCAGCAAAAAAATGAAACATGTCCTATACTTGTCAGTGAAAATCAGGACATGGCCCTATTGAAGTCTATGGATCAGCAAAAAAACTGAATGCAATCCGTTTTTTGCGGACATGCTGAACTATCCGCAGAAAAATGGATCCGCATTTTTGCGGACAGCATACGGCCGTTTAAATGAGCCCTTAGGGTTCATTCACACGTCCGTGTGTGTTTTGCGGATCATGGTCATTTCCAATCACTAATGAACAGAAGCGGCTTGGTCCCATGACTGGTGTGGCCAATCATTTGCCTCATCAGTCATATGTACTAGAACAGCACGTCACTAGCACATCACTGGCAATGGCAATCTTGTCATGTCACTGATGAGGCTAGTGACTGGAGCAGCAGTGTGTGAATGGCGGGGCCGTGGACAGGCGAGTATTTATTTATATTTTTGTTAGTTAGCCACAGTTTGCCACCATTGGAGTTATCAACAGCAACTACTTTAACAATCTTTGTATCCTATTGCAAAAAAGCACAGAGGGAGGTTCCTGCTGCAGCCAGTTATCTTACAGCAGGACACAGGATTATGAAGAGGCCGAGAGTGAAATGGTTGATCTCACGAGATGCATAATGAAAATGTATTTATATATTTTTTTGTCTTCTAGTGTTAATTATAATATGAGAAAATATAGCATCAAGGAGAGGAGGAGATCAATTTCCATCAATGAAAAAATCTGGCTAACAGCCTTCACTAAGGCTTTCCTGCTGCTTTGTGTCCACAGCTGTTATGTAGATTTATGTATCTCCATAACATCAGGCAACAAACCATCTGTAGTCTGATTCTGTAATCAAACTCCCTTCCATTTGTGCCTTAGTTCTTTCTAACGCATGAAATAGGGGAGGTCTGCATAGCAGCTGTAGCTACAAGATGGTAGCTATTTGAAGAGTTGCTTATTTTTCCATTGTAAATGCAATGGAACAAAAAAAAAACTATTTGCTCTGAAATGGCATGTGGCCCTTAAGAAGGAAGACCTGTATATATATATATATATATATATATATATATATATATATATTTATATATATATAAATAGAAAGGATGGGCAGCACTCCAAAAGGTAAAATACAAGAAATCTTTATTTACCCCAGTGGGAAATGTGCATTTCCCACTGGGGTAAATAAAGATTTCTTGTATTTTACCTTTTGGAGTGCTGCCCATCCTTTCTATTTTTGTATCTTTGGATTGGCTTTGATCCGTATTGGGCCTGTTGCACCCACCAGCTTATATTTAAGACGGTGCTGCCATTGTTTTTTATATATATATATATATATATATATATAAAAACACATATATATATAATACACAGGCCCGGCGCAAGGATTTTTGCCGCCCTAGGCAAGATAAAAATTCCCCCCCCCCCCTCTTATCAGATGATCTGCCCATATCATGACATCACATATGTTCCACCCCTTTCTCAGCATTTAAATTAAAAGACTGCACTATTATGGGAGGATCTGTGGATGACGCACTGTTATGGGAGGATCTGTGGATGACGCACTGTTATGGGAGGATCTGTGGATGACGCACTGTTATGGGATGATCTGTGGATGACGCACTGTTATGGGGGGGATCTGTGGATGACGCACTGTTATGGGAGGATCTGTGGATGACGCACTGTTATCGGAGGATCCGTGGATGACGCACTGTTATGCTAGGATCTGTGGATGACGCACTGTTATGGGAGGATCTGTGGTAAACGTAGAGTCCAGATGAATCATCAGGGCGCCCTTGAGCTTCAGCTACCAAGTACCAACCTGGCCAGCCTTCTCCAAGTCGGCAGAGCTCCGCCTCCACTCCACCCTCAGCAGCCTGAAGGTAAGCTTAGTCACTCAGTCAGAGACCAGATAGACAGTGGTGTCAGTCTCTCTGGTCTGCTGCTGCGCCGGTGCGCCTACGGCTTCACTGAGGCTCAGCCTCTGCCCTCTAGAGACTGGAGTCAGACATACAGGTCCTTCTAAAAAAATTAGCATATTTTGATAAAGTTAATTATTTTCTGTAATGTACTGATAAACATTAGACTTTCATATATTTTAGATTCATTACACACCAACTGAAGTAGTTCAAGCCTTTTATTGTTTTAATATTGATGATTTTGGCATACAGCTCATGAAAACCCAAATTTCCTATCTAAAAAAATTAGCATATTTCATCCGACCAATAAAAGAAAAGTGTTTTTAATACAAAAAAAGTCAACTTTCAAATAATGATGTTCAGTTATGCATTCAATACTTGGTCGGGAATCCTTTTGCAGAAATGACTGCTTCAATGCGGCGTGGCATGGAGGCAATCAGCCTGTGGCACTGCTGAGGTGTTATGGAGGCCCAGGATGCTTCGATAGCGGCCTTAAGCTCATCCAGAGTGTTGGGTCTTGCGTCTCTCAACTTTCTCTTCCCAATATCCCACAGATTCTCTATGGGGTTCAGGTCAGGAGAGTTGGCAGGCCAATTGAGCACAGTAATACCATGGTCAGTAAACCATTTACCAGTGGTTTTGGCACTGTGAGCAGGTGCCAGGTCGTGCTGAAAAATGAAATCTTCATCTCCATAAAGCTTTTCAGCAGATGGAAGCATGAAGTGCTCCAAAATCTCCTGATAGCTAGCTGCATTGACCCTGCCCTTGATAAAACACAGTGGACCAACACCAGCAGCTGACATGGCACCCCAAACCATCACTGACTGTGGGTACTTGACACTGGACTTCAGGCATTTTGGCATTTCCCTCTCCCCAGTCTTCCTCCAGACTCTGGCACCTTGATTTCCGAATGACATGCAAAATTTGCTTTCATCCGAAAAAAGTACTTTGGACCACTGAGCAACAGTCCAGTGCTGCTTCTCTGTAGCCCAGGTCAGGCACTTCTGTTTCTGGTTCAAAAGTGGCTTGACCTGGGGAATGCGGCACCTGTAGCCCATTTCCTGCACACGCCTGTACACGGTGGCTCTGGATGTTTCTACTCCAGACTCAGTCCACTGCTTCCACAGGTCCCCCAAGGTCTGGAATCGGTCCTTCTCCACAATCTTCCTCAGGGTCCGGTCACCTCTTCTCGTTGTGCAGCATTTTCTGCCACACTTTTTCCTTCCCACAGACTTCCCACTGAGGTGCCTTGATACAGCACTCTGGGAACAGCCTATTCGTTCAGAAATTTCTTTCTGTGTCTTACCCTCTTGCTTGAGGGTGTCAATGATGGCCTTCTGGACAGCAGTCAGGTCGGCAGTCTTACCCATGATTGCGGTTTTGAGTAATGAACCAGGCTGGGAGTTTTCAAAAGCCTCAGGAATCTTTTGCAGGTGTTTAGAGTTAATTAGTTGATTCAGATGATTAGGTTAATAGCTCGTTTAGAGAACCTTTTCATGATATGCTAATTTTTTTTGATAGGAATTTGGGGTTTTCATGAGCTGTATGCCAAAATCATCAATATTAAAACAATAAAAGGCTTGAACTACTTCAGTTGGTGTGTAATGAATCTAAAATATATGAAAGTCTAATGTTTATCAGTACATTACAGAAAATAATGAACTTTATCACAATATGCTAATTTTTTTAGAAGGACCTGTACATCATTCATCATCTCCGGCTGCCTAGGTCGCTTTACAGGTGGCGCCGGTCCTGTATATATATATCTAATATATAAAGCTGAGTATATGTGTGTGTATATGTATGTCCGCTAAAGGAATCTGCAACGTCGCATTTACAATCACAAAATTAATTTAGACCAGGCCTCAGCTCTCTAGGACGTACCGTTACTGAGATATTCCCCAAAAATACATTAGCCAATAGAAGCTTAGTCACATGACCCTTATCAGCCAATAGAAGCTCGCAGGCCGTTAGCCTCTACATACACAGTTTTACTCCAGGTTTCCATAACTACCCAGCCATTTTTCTTTACTGCTGTAGGTCAGCTTTAAAGGAAATCTGTCACCAGGATAATCACTATTGAAGTAAAGTCATGGCCTAATAGTACCTTTTTTCAAGATGTGCCTTTGTTCCAGCAATAGATGTTTTTATCCTCTAAAAATCCAGTTTATTTGTTATGCAAATGAGCCAATAAGGTGCCCAGAGAGGCATCACTCTTGCAGGAAGGAGACCAGACATGCCCCCTGCCACAATGTACCCACCCTCAAAAGACAAACTTAAAACCCCGCTCCCAGGTCCCGCTAAGCCACGCCCCTGATCCGGTTAGGCCACACCCCCCCTCAGCCGACAGGGATTGAAAAAATGAAGTTAAAAATCAACTTATGTCAGCTGCATGGGTTGGAAGTGAGGGTGACAGTGCTGCTGTCTTAGAGCGAGCTGTTCAAAAGGACACGCCCATGATCCAGTTAGGCCACGCCCCCCCCCACTCCTCAGCCGACAGAGATTGAAAAAAAAATAATTAAAAAATCTACTTCTAGGTCCTGCTAAGCCACGCCCCGCTCTGGTTAGGCCACACCTCCTCCCACTCAGCCGACAGGGATTGAAAAAATGAAGTTAAAATCAACTTCTGTCAGCTGCAGGGGTAGGAGGGACGGTGACTTTCTTTCTACAGCTCACACTCAGACAGCACAGTGCTGCTGTCTGAAAGATAGTTGTTCAAAAGGACATCCTTGTGTCCGTCCTGGCTCTGCGCCAGATGGAGGACAGGGAGTCTGAAAGCCGGACTGTACGACCTAAAACTGGACCTCTAGCCACCCTAGGGGCAGGCTGCTGTGGAGGTCACAGTTAAGGGGATGGTCCGCTATGAAGGTCAGTGTTAAGGGGCAGATTGCTGTAAAGGCCACCATATTAAGGGGGCGGGCCCCTGTGCAGGTCACTGTCAAGTGGGTGGTGTGCTGTGAAACTCACTGTTAAAGGGGAAGGCTGCTGTAAAGGTCAAAGTTAAGGGTTAGGCTGCTGTGGCGGTCCAGTTTTAAGGGACGGGGCACTTTGGGGGGGTCAGTATTAAGGGGTGGGGGGCTGGGGAGGTCACTGTTAAGGGGCGGGGTACTGTAGATGTCACTGTTATAGTGGATAGTGTTAATATCTTTTAACGACACACACAAAAATTAAATGAAATAGATTAAATATAGTCCTTCAGCTAGTATATATATATATATTGTAAGCCTGCAAGTGGGGGCAGCGTACGGTTCTGGACATTCATGGAGGCATAGATGATATAAAGTTCACGTCACTTTTATTTAGGGTCCGATTTCAGGAGGGTTACATTAACACATGCTTTTTAGTGGAACCCAGGATTTTCAGTATTGCAGTCAAAAATCACAAAACAAAAGCCTTCCCGTCTGGAACTAACTAATAACACAAAGTTTGTCTCACCTAGGCTACAGTTGTTAGGCTGACGTAAACACAGCATGTAGTTCGCACACTGGTCCTCAGTACTCACATCACCATGTGCTGTCCTTGCAGGCCTCTACCTAAGTGAGCCACAGAACTCTGTATATAGTAACCTAACGAGGTTAACTGCCTTAAGGTGTTTCAGAGCATACCACCAAACTGGCCTGGAAGGAAGGGAACGGTTGCTCCCTCTACCAACCTTAACAACCGTTCCACATAATCCAGGCCCCACGTATTTCCAGAAAGAATCCTGCCTAAACAACTAAGTTCGTTCAGGACACAGCACTCCTTGGATTACACTTACCTCACCCAGGTGAGAAATCTGGGTGAAATATACCTTCCTTCCACCAGTATTCCACCTGCATGACCATATATCCCCCGCTCTTCTCCGGACCGGAGGACTGAGTACCTGTTCCCCACATGCAATGCATCCTTGACAATGCATCTGCATTTGTCTGTAGTTTCCCTGGCCTATGTTCCAACACAAAATTAAAATTTTTGAGAGACAGGAGCCACCTTTTGACTCTGGCATTTCTCTCCCGGTTTTGTTTTATCCATGTTAGGGGGGCTTGGTCCGAGAGCAACTTAAACTTCCTCCCTAACAAATAATATTTAAGGGATTCCAGTGCCCATTTGACTGCTAAACATTCCCTTTCAACTATGGCATAGTTTTTCTCTGCTGGGGTCAGTTTCCTACTTAATTACATAACAGGGTGCTCTTCCCCATTTAGCCCTTGGGACAGCATCGCCCCTAATCCTGAGTCAGAAGCATCCGTCTGAACTAGAAACTCTTTTGTAAAGTCCGGAGTCACCAGTACCGGCTGTTGACAGAGGCTAGCCTCCAATGTCTGGAATGACATTTCGGCTTGGGGGGACCACTTTATCATTACGGACTTTCCACCCTTAGTTAGGTCTGTTAGGGGGCTGCAAGGACGCAAAAATTTTCACAAACCTACAGTAGTACCTGGCGATGCTTAAGAATGCCCTGACTTGTTTCTTTGTCAGAGGTCGGAGCCAGTTTTGAATGGCTTCCACCTTATTCAATTGGGGCTTTATCAATCCCCGGCCAATAATGTATACCAGGTACCTGGCTTCCTCTAATCCCAAGGCACATTTATCGGGGTTGATGGTTAGCCCTGCGTCACTTATAGAGTCCAGAACTTTTTGCGCCTTTTTTAACCACTTCAGCCCCGCTAGGTGAAACCCCCTTCATGACCAGGCCACTTTTTACACTTCGGCACTACACTCCTTTCACCGTTTATCGCTCGGTCATGCAACTTACCACCCAAATGAATTTTACCTCCTTTTCTTCTCACTAATGGAGCTTTCATTTGGTGGTATTTTATTGCTGCTGACATTTTTACTTTTTTTGTTATTAATCAAAATATAACGATTTTTTTTGCAAAAAAATGACATTTTTCACTTTCAGCTGTGAAATTTTGCAAAAAAAACGACATCCATATATAAATTTTTCGCTAAATTTATAGTTCTACATGTCTTTGATAAAAAAAAATGTTTGGGCAAAAAAAAAATGGTTTGGGTAAAAGTTATAGCATTTACAAACTATGGTACAAAAATGTGAATTTCCGCTTTTTGAAACGGCTCTGATTTTCTGAGCACCTGTCATGTTTCCTGAGGTTCTACAATGCCCAAACAGTATAACTACCCCACAAATGACCCCATTTCGGAAAGTAGACACCCTAAGGTATTCGCTGATGGGCATAGTGAGTTCATAGAACTTTTTATTTTTTGTCACAAGTTAGCGGAAAATGATGATGATTTTTTATTTTATTTTTTTCTTACAAAGTCTCATATTCCACTAACTTGCGACAAAAAATAAAAAATTCTAGGAACTCACCATGCCCCTCACAGAATACCTTGGGGTGTCTTCTTTCCAAAATGGGGTCACTTGTGGGGTAGTTATACTGCCCTGGCAATTTAGGGGCCCAAATGTGTGAGAAGAACTTTGCAATCAAAATGTGTAAGAAATGACCGGTGAAATCCGAAAGGTGCACTTTGGAATATGCGCCCCTTTGCCCACCTTGGCAGCAAAAAAGTGTCACACATGTGGTATCGCCGTACTCAGGAGAAGTTGGGGAATGTGTTTTGGGGTGTCATTTTACATATACCCATGCTGGGTGAGAGAAATATCTTGGCAAAAGACAACTTTTCCCATTTTTTTATACAAAGTTGGCATTTGACCAAGATATTTTTCTCACCCAGCATGGGTATATGTAAAATGACACCCCAAAACACATTCCCCAACTTCTCCTGAGTACGGCGATACCAGATGTGTCACACTTTTTTGCTGCCAAGGTGGGCAAAGGGGCACATATTCCAAAGTGCACCTTTCGGATTTTGCAGGGCATTTTTTACACATTTTGATTGCAAGGTACTTCTCACACATTTGGGCCCCTAAATTGCCAGGGCAGTATAACTACGCCACAAGTGACCCCATTTTGGAAAGAAGACACCCTAAGGTATTCCGTGAGGGGCATGGCGAGTTCCTAGAATTTTTTATTTTTTGTCACAAGTTAGCGGAAAATGATGATTTTTTTTTTCTTCTCTTTTTTCCTTACAAAGTCTCATATTCCACTAACTTGCGACAAAAAATAAAAAATTCTAGGAACTCGCCATGCCCCTCACGGAATACCTTGGGGTGTCTTCTTTCCAAAATGGGGTCACTTGTGGCGTAGTTATACTGCCCTGGCAATTTAGGGGCCCATATGTGTGAGAAGTACTTTGCAATCAAAATCTGTAAAAAATGACCGGTGAAATACGAAAGGTGCACTTTGGAATATGCGCCCCTTTGCCCACCTTGGCATCAAAAAAGTGTCACACATCTGGTATCGCCGTACTCAGGAGAAGTTGGGGAATGTGTTTTGGGGTGTCATTTTACATATACCCATGCTGGGTGAGAGAAATATCTTGGCAAACGACAACTTTTCCCATTTTTTTATACAAAGTTGGCATTTGACAAAGATATTTTTCTCACCCAGCATGGGTATATGTAAAATGACACCCCAAAACACATTCCCCAACTTCTCCTGAGTACGGCGATACCAGATGTGTCACACTTTTTTGCTGCCAAGGTGGGCAAAGGGGCACATATTCCAAAGTGCACCTTTCGGATTTTGCAGGGCATTTTTTACACATTTTGATTGCAAGGTACTTCTCACACATTTGGGCCCCTAAATTGCCAGGGCAGTATAACTACGCCACAAGTGACCCCATTTTGGAAAGAAGACACCCTAAGGTATTCCGTGAGGGGCACTGCGAGTTCCTAGAATTTTTTTTTTTTTGTCACAAGTTAGCGGAAAATGATGATGTTTTTTTTTTTTTTTTTTTTCTTACAAAGTCTCATATTCCACTAACTTGCGACAAAAAATAAAAAATTCTAGGAACTCACCATGCCCCTCACAGAACACCTTGGGGTGTCTTCTTTCCAAAATGGGGTCACTTGTGGGGTAGTTATACTGCCCTGGCAATTTAGGGGCCCATATGTGTGAGAAGTACTTTGCAATCAAAATGTGTAAAAAATGGCCTGCAAAATCCGAAAGGTGCACTTTGGAATATGTGCCCCTTTGCCCACCTTGGCAGCAAAAAAGTGTGACACATCTGGTATCGCCGTACTCAGGAGAAGTTGGGGAATGTGTTTTGGGGTGCCATTTTACATATACCCATGCTGGGTGAGAGAAATATCTTGGCAAACGACAACTTTTCCCATTTTTTTATACAAAGTTGGCATTTGACCAAGATATTTTTCTCACCCAGCATGGGTATATGTAAAATGACACCCCAAAACACATTCCCCAACTTCCTCTGAGTACGGCGATACCAGATGTGTCACACTTTTTTGCAGCCTAGATGCGCAAAGGGGCCCAAATTCCTTTTAGGAGGGCATTTTTAGACATTTGGATCCCAGACTTCTTCTCACGCTTTAGGGCCCCTAAAAAGCCAGGGCAGTATAAATACCCCACATGTGACCCCACTTTGGAAAGAAGACACCCCAAGGTATCCAATGAGGGGCCTGGCAAGTTCATAGAATTTTTATTTTTTTCGCATAAGTTAGCGGAAATTTTTTTTTTTTTGTTTTTTCTCACAAAGTCTCACTTTCCGCTAACTTAGGACAAAAATTTCAATCTTTCATGGACTCAATATGCCCCTCAGCAAATACCTTGGGGTGTCTTCTTTCCAAAATGGGGTCAGTTGTGGGGTGTTTGTACTGCCCTGGCATTTGAGGGTCTCCGCAATCATTACATGTATGGCCAGCATTAGGAGTTTCTGCTATTCTCCTTATATTGAGCATACAGGTAATGAGATTTTTTTTTCCGTTCAGCCTCTGGGCTGAAAGAAAAAAATGAACGGCACAGATTTCTTCATTCGCATCGATCAATGTGGATGAAAAAATCTCTGCCAAAAAAAAAAATGGAGGGGAAAGGCGTCTGCCAGGACATAGGAGCTCCGCCCTACATCCATACCCACTTAGCTCGTATGCCCTGGCAAACCAGATTTCTCCATTCGCATCAATCGATGTGGATGAATAAATCATTGCCGGGATTTTTTTTTTATATATATATATATATATATATACAAAGTGCTTGCCAAAGCATAGGAACGCCGCCTCCTCCTCAGCTCGTATGCCTCGGCAAACGTATCTGTCACTGCAGAGGAGAAAATCCCGTCTTGCAGCGCCGCATACACCGACTTGCGTGTAATCTGACAGCAGCGCAATGCTTCTGTCAGAATGCACATCGGTGCTGCAGCTAGTAGATCGGTTGGTCCACCTGGAAGGTAAAAAGACAAAAAAAAAAAAAAAGAAAAAACCAGGCCGCAACGCAATAATTTTATTAACTTTGGAACAGAACATGTAACTTTAACTTTTGGAACTAAACATTAACCTGTTTGCTTACCTGTTTTTTTTTTTTGTTTTTTTTTTTGTTTTTTTACCTTTATAGAACAAACCTCTCCTTCCCCATGGGTCAATGTGCAAAGCGCAAATCGCCCAAAGATGTGGCGAAGTGCGTTATGCACTTTGTCCCATGTGAAAGGAGACGTTTGCAGCAGCTGTGAGTGAATGGGCCCTAATAGCCCTGTGTGCCTATCCTGGTGAGATGTGATCCCTATGCTAGGTGTACCTGTGTGTGGTACTTTCGGAAACACTCCCCTAAGCATAGGGCAGGGTGGTCGGGACAGTCAGGACAGAAATAGCGGGTGTCACGCCTTATTCCACTCCTGCTACAGACACGACATTTTTTTCGGGGTGGCGGTCGGTTTGAGGTACCAGCAACGACACTGGGGAAGTGTCGCTCGTGTAGACGGCTAACTACACTGGTGGATGGGGCCACGGAACCTCCTGGATACAGGAGGTTCGCGATGATCTCTTCCTGAAATTTGAGGAAGGATCCAGTTCTCCCAGCCTTACTGTAGAGAACAAAACTATTGTACAGAGCCAATTGAATTAAATATACAGACACCTTCTTATACCAGCGTCTGGTGCGTCGGGAAACTAAATACGGAGCCAACATCTGGTCATTGAAGTCGACCCCTCCCATGTGGAGGTTATAGTCGTGGACTGAGAGGGGCTTTTCAATGACACGGGTTGCTCGCTCAATTTGTATTGTCGTGTCTGCGTGAATGGAGGAGAGCATGTAAACGTCATGCTTGTCTCTCCATTTCACCGCGAGCAGTTCTTCGTTACACAGTGCGGCCCTCTGCCCCCTTGCAAGACGGGTGCTAACGAGCCGTTGGGGGAAGCCCGCGCGACTAGTTCGCGCGGTACCACAGGCGCCAATCCGTTCTAGAAACAAATGCCTAAAGATGGCCACACTTGTGTAGAAATTGTCCACATAAAGATGGTACCCCTTGCCGAATAAGGGTGACACCAAGTCCCAAACTGTCTTCCCACTGCTCCCCAGGTAGTCAGGGCAACCGACCGGCTCCAGGGTCTGATCTTTTCCCTCATAGACCCGAAATTTGTGGGTATAGCCTGTGGCCCTTTCACAGAGCTTATACAATTTGACCCCATACCGGGCGCGCTTGCTTGGGATGTATTGTTTGAAGCCAAGGCGCCCGGTAAAATGTATTAGGGACTCGTCTATGCAGATGTTTTGCTCAGGGGTATACAAATCTGCAAATTTCTGGTTGAAATGGTCTATGAGGGGCCGAATTTTGTGGAGCCGGTCAAAAGCAGGGTGGCCCCTGGGACGGGAGGCGGTGTTGTCGCTAAAGTGCAGGAAACGCAGGATGACCTCAAATCGTGTCCTGGACATAGCAGCAGAGAACATGGGCATGTGATGAATCGGGTTCGTGGACCAATATGACCTCAATTCATGCTTTTTTGTCAGGCCCATGTTGAGGAGGAGGCCCAGAAAAGTTTTAAATTCGGAAACTTGGACTGGTTTCCACCGGAAAGGCTGGGCATAAAAGCTTTCCGGGTTAGCGGTGATAAATTGTGTGGCATACCTGTTTGTCTCTGCCACGACTAAGTCTAAAAGCTCCGCAGTCAAGAACAGCTCAAAAAATCCCAGGGCCGAATTGATCTGAGCTGTCTCAACCCGAACTCCAGACTGGGCAGTGAAAGGGAAAACTACGGGTGCGGCTGAAGTTGGGGACTGCCAATCAGGGTTTGCCAGCACCTCTGGGATTCTAGAGGCTCTACGGGCACGTCTTTGCGGTGGCTGCGACGGGGTCACTACTGCACGTGCCACCGTACCAGCTTCAACTGCCCTTCTGGTGCTCGCTACTTCACCAGGTTGTACGGCAGTGCTGGTACTAGGTCCAGGAAGGGCTGGGCTGCTGGTGTATGCCTCACCACGTAATCCGACAGCACCAGCCCCACTCTGCTGCTCTTGAAGCGGATCCTGCGCAACCTGCGGTCTAGCGACACGGGGCCGGGTACGCCTGGTGCTATCAGGGACCTCAGCCTCCTCGTCCGAACTTTGGGTCAGAGAGCCACTGCTTTCTACAGGTTCGTATTCTGACCCGCTGGATTCATCAGATGAGGGTTCCCACTCCTCATCCGACTGGGTCAGAAGCCTGTAGGCCTCTTCAGAAGAATACCCCCTGTTAGACATGTGGGCAACTAAATTTCGGGGTATTCCCTGAGACTACCCAAGAAAAAAAAAGCAAGCCTGTCTTACAAATGGGAGGCTAGCGAAGTACCGGAGGCTGCTGCGGTTGATAAAAAATATCAAAACTGATTTTTTTATCGCCGCAGTGCGTGTAAAGTGAATGTGCAGTGATCAAAAAAAAAATATTTTTTTGTCACTGCGGTGGGGCGGGC